>NC_053028.1:718262220-718351640 GCF_003073215.2 Triticum urartu
GGGGGGGGGGGGGGGGGGGGTTGATTGCGCCGCCTGTTCTCCTAGCTGGGCAATGGTTTTCCCGCATTTTTCGACAGCTGCTTGTTGTTTGCTCGAGCTCGAGCTCGCCTCCTTCTGTAGACGTTGTCGATGTAACTTCCTGATGTGGCGCTCATAGTCTGTGTCAACAGGCTTAGGAGCTGGTGGTTGAGCCATACGAATGAAGTGGTCAACTACTTCCACAGGCACTTTCTCCCTTGCCGGCGGTGGCGGTTTCGGTCCAAAATGGGCGTCGACTTCTGCCCGCACTATGGCATTGGTTTGCTCCTCGGTCCTGTCGTAAGCCCTCACAGGAAGAGGAGTAGTGAGGTTTGGACCATATTTATATCGCTTGCCTCCGCCTGTACTTCCTGTACTATGACCTCGACTGGTGCCGCTACGCACCATAGCTGCGGGGTGTCTCCTCTGCGATTGCTGCGGCGGAGGAGACGGCTGACGGGGCCGAGTTGGACGAGGAGGAGTGGCCTGAAGCTGTACCGGACTTGGAGGAGGAGTGGCCTGAGGTTGTGCCGGACTTGGAGGAGGAGTGGACGTCTGACGCTATGTCGGACTTGGAGGAGGAGTGGCCTGACGCGTTGGTGGACTTGGAGGAGCGGGAGTCTGCTGACTCGGTGGCGGACTTCGACGAGGAGTCGGGTGACGCGATGTCGGTGGCCTTCGAAAAATGATGCAATCCTTTCTCCATAGGATGATACGATGTTTGGTATCTCCGAGTGTGTGCTCCTCGTCACCTCCAGGAATGTCAAGCTCTAGCCCCGAATATTGGTCCACCACCTCATCAACCAAGACACGAGCATAGCCCGCTGGAATCAGGTTGCAATGGAAGGTTGCCTCGGGGGAATTTGAAAAAGCAACGGCGTCCGCCACCTTCATGGATATGTTCTTCATTTTGAAGTGTAGCTCGCAGTTAGTGTTCTCCGTGATGTCATCCACGGGGTATCTATCCAGCACTACTGCGTCGCCCGGGGCGGAACCCACGCTGCTTCTCGGCATGGATGGGGCGGTGGTATCCAATGTTGGATCATCCGCTAGCTGCTGCAGCTGCTGAGACCCCCTTTGCTGGCTAAGTGAGTCGATCTTCTCCTGCTGCCGCTGGAATTTAGCTGCCAATTCCGTTTGACTTGCTTCTAGGCCTTGAAGGCGTTCATAGTTGAGCTTCCTCTGCTCCTCCTCCATCTTCCTCTTCTTCTCCTCCGCAATCTTCTTTCTCGCACGGGTTCTGTAGTCGGCGTTCCAGTCCGGAAACCCCTCATACCACGGAATAGCGCCCTAGCCTCATGTTCTTCCCGGGTGTTCAGGATTTCCCAGGGCACGCGTAAGCTCGTCGTTCTCTCTGTTGGGCTGGAACACCCCCGATCGAGCCTCTTCTATTGCAACAAGTAGCGCATCGCCGGCTCCGTTCAGACATGCCTTCGTCGAAACATTGCCTGTCTTTGGGTCCAACTCCCCCCCATGCGCATAGAACCAAGTCCTGCACCTGGGGGGCCAGCTCTTAGTAACCGGAGTGACACCTGCATCCTCCATCTCTTTCTCAGACTTATCCCACTTAGGCATTGCCACCGCGTAGCCACCTGGCCCCAGGTGCGCATAGAACCAAGTCCTGCACCTGGGGGGCCAGCTCTTAGTAACCGGAGTGACACCTGCATCCTCCATCTCTTTCTCAGACTTATCCCACTTAGGCATTGCCACCGCGTAGCCACCTGGCCCCAGGTGCGCATAGAACCAAGTCCTGCACCTGGGGGGCCAGCTCTTAGTAACCGGAGTGACACCTGCATCCTCCATCTCTTTCTCAGACTTATCCCACTTAGGCATTGCCACCGCGTAGCCACCTAGCCCCAGCTTATGGAACTTATCCTTTTTTCGGCATTCTTCTTGTTTATTCTCGACCGTTCCTTAGCTAATTCTGAATCCTCGAATTTCACGAAATCGTCCCAATGAACTTTGATTCTCTAGTATCCCCTCGAATACTGGAGTCTTCCTTCCTCCCTTGACGTATTTCTCCCACGTCATTCTCTTGTGGTTCTTGAATGCAACCGCCATCTTCCTAAAAGCAACGTCCTCGACTTTCCGCACATCTGCTTCTAGGAAATTATCTGGTAGGGTGAAATGTTCCATGAGAGTATCCCACAGCAGATTTTTTTGATTCTCGTAGAAAAAAGAAACATCTGGACGTGGATTTGCTGTCTTTCTCCATTCTCGAAGGGAGATCGGGAGTTGGTCCTTCACAAGAACTCCGCACTGGCGAACGAACTTGTCCGCAATCTTCTTAGGCGCTAATGGTTCGCCATTAGGTTTGAATGCCTCGATATTGTACTTTACGCCCTCCTTCAACTTTTTGTTCGGGCCTCGTTTCGTCCTTTTGCTTGAAGATTTGCTCGATCCGGATGGCTGAAAGAAGAAAGATCGATTCGTTAATATATCTTCAACTCATTTAAAACATGTGATGATCACCAGATTCGTGCTTATATAAATATATATACCTCGCCGGTGTTTGTTGTTTCAGGATCAACATGTTCTTCGTCGTAGTTCATGACTTCATCTTCTCGGTCGTCGCGATCAAATATCATATCACCCTCTCCGGTGTTGTTTAGAAATTCGGAGCCGTCAAAATCTTCTTCATTCTGATCATCATCTGGCCCGCGTATGATATCGAACATGGTCTGTTCTCTCTCTCTGTCGGTATTGTCCGCCATAGCTTTTATTTAACTATGCCAAAAGAAATATAAAACAATTTAGTATAATCTCGAATAGTAGATATAATCTCAAATACATCGTCTCGAATAATAGATATAATCTCGAATACATCATCTCGAATAATAGATATAATCTCGAATACATCATCTCGAATAATAGATATAATATTGAATACATCACTAGCTAGCTAGCTAGCAAGCTAATAAAGATCGAATACTAGAGAGTAATCTAGGCCACTCGCGGTTCCTGAGGTGCGGGCGGTGGACACCCAAAGAGAAGGAACCATCACTGGATCATAGCTCGGGTGATCTCCCCAAAGAACCTGCCAGGTACTGACGTCCATAGCAGCCATGTAGCGATGGACGTGCTCGTCCTCCTCCCTGACACGGTGACGTACCACCTCCGGCGGGGCCGGCTCCCTTCGCACCGAAAGTGGCCCACGCGAATGCCACCAAAGGAGATGAGGGTCGACGACGGGACCCGGGGCCGGGTTCCTCACCAAGCGTCGCGCCCCTGAAGGTAGCACCTTCCAGTGCCAGCCCGGCGGAGCCTAGTCCCGGACATGGGTCCTCTGAAGCAGGACGTCATCGCGGACGTGTCGACGGCGAGGATGCGGGCCGGGCATCATCGACAACAAAATACTATATGCCGCAAAAGTAAAGTAACATTTTTTAAATGATGGATTGTGATGATTTCATAGATGCAAATTCTAAATTTTATAACTAAAAATATAAGAAACTAAAAAAACATCGATCATCGTCTAACAATTTTAAATTAATCTAATTCATCTAGCTAGCAAAAACTAAAATTTCCAAAATTTCTAACATTTCTATATAACTAACATTTCTATAACATTTGACATTATATATATTATAACTAACATTTCTACATACTATTTGACATTAATCTAATCTAATTAATTAATTCATCTAAAACTTTGTATGAAAAACAGAAAAACAGAAAAAACTAAAAGCTAAAAACAGAAAAAGTGTGTGTGTGTGCGCGTCTAGTTTGTGTGTAGTGTGTGTGTGTGTGTGTGTGCATGTAGTGTGTGTGTGTGTGCGCGCGCGTGTGTGTGCGCTACGGTCGGCGCCGGCGCCGGCGCCGGTGTGCGCTACGATCGATTGGAGGGAGGAGAGGGGCCGGGGGAGGGGCTCACAGCGCGCGCGGGCAAGGTCGAGGCGACGGCGACGGCGAGGCGAGGTCGATCCAAAGGCGACGGTGACGGCAAAGCAAGGGGATCGGCGACCGGGACGGCGACGGGGGTGCCGCGGAGTTGACGGGGACGACGCGACGAGGACGGGGGCGTCGCGGAGTCGACGGGGACGGCGCGACGGGGGCGGCGACGGTGCGGGACGGGGCGGCGGCAGAGAGAAGTGGGAGATGAGAAACTGAAAATTTTCGAAGTGTTTCTTATATAGGGGACACCTTTAGTACCGGTTGGAGCCACCAACCGGTACTAAAGGCCTGTTTTGGCCAGGCCAAGCGGGGGGAAGCACCCCCCTTTAGTACCGGTTCCTGGCTCCAACCGGTACTAAAGGCCCCCCCTTTAGTACCGGTTGGTTCCACGACCCGGTACTAAAGGGGGTGCGCTGCCAGGCGAGGGGCGCAGAAGTTTAGTCCCACCTCGCTAGCCGAAGGGCGCTCACACCTGCTTATAAGCCCCGCCACCGCTGCTGTCTCGAGCTCCTCTCTAAAGCAGGCCTTCTAGGCCTACCTCTGCCCTGTGGGGCCTATTGGGCTTGCGGGCCTGCCTCCTGGCCCAACAACAGGTTGGGTTTCTAGTCGTATGCAGGCCGCTGTGGCCCGGTAGGTGGGCTTTTTTCATTTAGTTTTTTCTTTTCTGCTTTATTTATTTTGTTCTATTTATTTTTAGTTGTTTTTTGCTGTATTTAGAGTTTCTTTGTGAATATTTTTGATAGTTTTTAGAAACTTTCAGTTAGTGCCGGTAGTTTTTAAATTTGAATAGTTTAAATTTTGAATTATTTGAAATTTGTGTGAATCACTAGTTTGTGAATAACTTAACTTTAAAAATACATTTTCCAGTGATTCTTTTTTCTTATGTTTAATATTAGTGTGTTTTATCATTATATTCAATTTGGTAATGCTTAAGTTATTTCAAAATGAAATGCCTTTGTAACGGATGAGTTTTCGTCCGAAACCCTGATACTTCGAAACAGATTGTCCATTTTGTACACCAAGTGCATCCAGTTTTTGCGGTAACCCTCTCTACTTTTTTGCACATGCTATGTGGGTGAAATTATGATACCATGCCAACTTTCATCCTTTTCTGAGTTCATTTGAAATGCTTTTCAATTTCAGGGTCATTTAGCTGAAAAAATGAATAAATGCATGAAAGAATTTGCTTGCACATAAAATTTCTTCGCGTTTCAAATGCCAAAACACATAACTAGATACCCTAACTATTACAGAGATTCCCTCCTGGGTGTGAAACACAGAAGAAAGTGATGATAGTTAAGTCGATCACATCCCAGATCTTTGGGTGTGAAACTTTTTCTTCGCGTGTGTCCCTTTGCGTCGTAGCCATGGAAAATCTTCATCATTTAACGGGATGCTCGGGTCAATATTCACTATGAATGGAGCAATTTCATCAAACTTTTCATAATCTTCTGACTTATCTGTCTTGTCATCCACTCCCACGATGTTTCTCTTCCCAGAAAGAACTATGTGACGCTTTGACTCATCGTACGATGCATTCGCTTCCTTATCTTTTCTTTTTCTTGGCTTGGTAGACATGTCCTTCACATAGAAAACCTGTGCCACATCATTGGCTAGGACGAATGGTTCGTCTGCATACGGAAGATTGTTGAGATCCACTGTTGTCATTCCTTACTGCGGGTCTTCCGTTACCCCGCCTTATGTCATATTGACCCATTTGCACCGAAACAAAGGGACCTTCAAACCACGTCGATAGTCAAGTTCCCATATGTCCTGTATATAACCATAATATGTTTCCTTTCCCATCTCGGTTTCTGCATCAAAGCGGACACCACTGTTTTGGTTGGTGCTCTTCTTATCTTGGGCGATCGTGTAAAATGTATTACCATTTATCTCGTACCCTTTGAAAGTCATTATATTCGAAGATGGTAACTAGGACAGCAAGTACAGGTCATCTTCAATAGAGGTGTCATGCATGGTACGTGCTTGCAACCAGCTGGCGAAACTCCTGGTTTGTTCACGTGTAATCCAGTCATCAGACCGCTCCGGGTGTTTGGAGTGTAGCAAATTCTTGTGTTCATCCATATACGGAGCCACCAAGGCGGAATTCTGTAGAACTGTGTAGTGTGCTTCAGTGAGAGAATGTCCGTCCATACATATTATTTGTTCCCCTCCTAGCGTGCCTTTTCCATCCAGTCTGCCCTTATGCCGCGATTCAGGAACACCAATCGGCTTAAGGTCAGGAATAAAGTCAATACAAAACTCAATAACCTCCTCATTTTGACGGCCCTTGGAGATGCTTCCTTCTGGCCTAGCACGGTTATGAACATATTTCTTTAAGACTCCCATGAACCTCTCAAAGGGGAACATATTGTGTAGAAATACAGGACCCAAAACGTTAATCTCTTCACATAGGTGAACTAGGACGTGCGTCATGATGTTGAAGAAGGATGGTGGGAACATCAACTCCAAACTGACAAGAAATTGCACCAAATCATTCTGTAACCTTGGTATGATTTCTGGATCGATTACCTTCTGAGAGATTGCATTGAGAAATGCACATAGCTTCACAATGGCTAATCGAACGTTTTTCGGTAGAAGCCCCCTCAATGCAACCGGAAGCAGTTGCGTCATAATCACGTGGCAGTCATGAGACTTTAGGTTCTGGAACTTTTTCTCTGCCATGTTTATTATTCCCTTTATATTCGACGAGAAGCCAGACGGTACCTTAATACTGAGCAGGCATTCAAAGAAGATTTCCTTCTCTTCTTTGGTAAGAGCGTAGCTTGCATGACCCTGATGTATGCCGTCTTTTCCGTGCATGACCCTGATGTATGCCTCAGGTGTATCTTTTGTCTTCCCCTTACACGCCCAAGAAGCCAAGCAGGGTCACACAAAGATTCTTCGTCACGTGCATCACGTCGATTGCGGAACGGACCTCGAGGTCTTTCCAATAGGGCAGGTCCCAAAATATAGATTTCTTCTTCCACATGGGTGCGCGTCCGTCAGCGTCATTCGGAACAGGTTGTCCACCAGGACCCTTTCCAAAGACCACCTTCAAATCCTTGACCATATCATGTACATCAGCACCAGTACGGTGGCGAGGCTTCGTCCGGTGATCCGCCTCACCTTTGAAATGCTTGCCTTTCTTTCTTACGGGATGCCTGCTCGGAAGAAATCGACGATGTCCCAGGTACACATTCTTATTAGCCAAATATATACTGTCGGTACCGTCCAAACAGTGCGTGCATGCGCGGTATCCCTTGTTTGTCTGTCCTGAAAGGTTACTGAGAGCAGGCCAATCATTGATGGTCACGAACAGCAATGCCTTTAGGTCAAATTCTTCCCCCATGTGCTCATCCCACGCACGTACACCTTTTCCATTCCACAGTTGTAAGAGTTCTTCAACTAATGGCCTTAGGTACACATCAATGTCGTTGCCGGGTTGCTTAGGGCCTTGGATGAGCACTGGCATCATAATGAACTTCCACTTCATGCACAACCAAGGAGGAAGGTTATACAAACATAGAGTCACAGGCCAGGTGCTATGGTTGCTGCTCTGCTCCCCAAAAGGATTAATGCCATCTGCGCTTAGACCAAACCATACGCTCCTTGCGTCATCTGCAAACTCCTTCCCGTACTTTCATTCGATTTTTCTCCACTGCGACCCGTCAGCGGGTACTCTCAACTTTCCGTATTTCTTACGGTCTTCTCTGTGCCATCGCATCGCCTTGGCATGCTCTTTGTTTTGGAACAAACGTTTCAACCGTGGTATTATAGGAGCATACCACATCACCTTGGGAGGAATCTTCTTCCTGGGGCGCCGGCCCTCGACATCACTAGGGTCATCGCGGCAGATCTTATAGCGCAATGCACCACATACCGGGCAAGCGTTCAAATCCTCGTATTCACCGCGGTAGAGGATGCAATCATTAGGGCATGCATGTATCTTCTGCACCTCTAACCCTAGAGGGCAGACAACCTTCTTTGCTTCGTACGTACTCTCGGGCAATTCGTTGTCCTTTGGAAGCATATCCTTTATCATTACCAGCAACTTTCCAAATCCCTTGTCAGATACACCATTCTCGGCCTTCCATTGCAGCAATTCCAGTGTGGTGCCCAACTTTTTATTGTCACCTACGCAATTCGGGTACAACATTTTTTTGTGATCCTCTAACATGCGCTGCAACTTCTTCTTCTCCAAATCACTTGCGCAGTTTCTCTTTGCATCGGCAATGGCCCGACCTAGATCATCAACGGGCTCATCTGATGCCTCTTCTTCAGCTTCTTCCCGCATTGCCGGCTCAGCTTCTTCCCGCATTACCGGCTCAGCTTCTTCCCCCATTGTTGTATCATCGTATTCAGGGAACCCATGGCCAAGATAGCTGTCGTCGTCCTCTTCTTCTTCATTGTCTTCCATCATAACCCCTCTTTCTCTGTGCTTGGTCCAAAAATTATAATGGGGCATGAAACCGGTCTTAAACTGGTGGACGTGAATGGTTCTTGACGTAGAGTAATTGTGACCATTCTTACAGCGAGCACATGGACAAGGCATAAAACCATCCGCCCGCTTGTTTGCCTCAGCCGCAAGCAGAAAAGTACGCACGCCCTCAACGAACTGGGGAGAGCATCGGTCATCGTACATCCATTGCCGGCTCATCTTCATTACACAACACCGAATAGACCAAATTAATACAAGTTCATACATAAAGTTCATACAACACTTAAATGCAACAAACAAATAACTCTCTAGCTAAAGCATTTAAATGCAACAACAAATACGATCAAGATCGCAAGTAAGGTAACAATGGATCCAACAGCATAATGATACCAAGCCTCACTATCGATGGCATATTTTCTAATCTTTCTAATCTTCAAGCGCATTTTCTCCATCTTGATCTTGTGATCATCGACGACATCGGCAACATGCAACTCCAATTCCATCTTCTCCCTCTCAATTCTTTTCAATTTTTCTTTCAAATACTCGCTTTCTCTTTCAGCTAAATTTAACCTCTCGGCAATAGGGTCGGTTGGAATTTCCGGTTCAGATACCTCCTAGAAATAATTTCTATGTCAACTTGATGGGCATAATTTGTCATAAACACAAAATGCAACTAGTTTTAAAAGAGAATATACATACCACATCCGAATCATAACAAGGACTAGGGCCGACGGGGACGGATATCAAAACCATGGCACTATATGTATAACAAACAACGTACGGGTAAGATAATTATACGAGTAACTATATATCCAAATCACACAAACATCAATTTTTATATAAAATTTCATGAACAAGAGGCTCACCACAAGGTGGTGCCGGCGACGGGACGGTGCGGGCGATCGACGGTGGCTACGATGGAGATTTAGAAGGCCCTAAGTAAACCACACCTACATATGCAAACTAAGTGTTATTTTTGACCTCAAATTGCATATAAATCAAATACTAGCACATATATATATATCCTCCCAAATTACTAAACTCACAAATTAATCACTATATAAACCAATGCAAGAGCTAATCTAGCAATGAGAGATGAAAGGACAAAGTTGCTAACCTTTGTGATCATTTGAATGGATGAGGGCCTTCAAATCTTGACAAATTTTGGGCAAAATGTGTGATGAGCTCGAGAGGAAGAGGGGAAGAACAGAGAGGAGAGGGGAAAGGGGAAGAACAGAGCGAGCTCGGGTGGACAAAGGGTTTATGTAGGATGACCTTTAGTACCGGTTCGTGCCAAGAACCGGTACTAAAGGGGCTGGAGGGGCCCCAGTCTGACAACATCCTGCCACCACTCTCATTAGTACCGGTTCGTGGCACGAACCGGTGCTAAAGGTTCGCCACGAACCGGTACTAATGAAAGCGGCCCGGCTAGCCGTTGGAACCGGCACTAATGTATACATTAGTGCCGGCTCAAATACAAACCGTCACTAATGTGCTTCATGATTGACCCTTTTTCTACTAGTGTTAGAACAACGGTAGTAAATAAGAAGATCCCTCATTAAAATTTCAAGAAAGTGTTCCCCCTAACTGTGCACCGTTGCGAAAGATCGTCGTTTCGAAGCACCACGTGATGATCGGGTGTGATAGATTCTTACGTTCACATACAACGGGTGTAAGCCAGATTTAGACACGCGAAACACTTAGGTTGACTTGACGAGCCTAGCATGTACAGACATGGCCTCAGAACACAAGAGACCGAAAGGTCGAGCATGAGTCGTATGGTAGATACGATCAACATGAAGATGTTCACCGATGATGACTAGTCCGTCTCACGTGATGATCGGACACGGCCTAGTTGACTTGGATCATGTAATCACTTAGATGACTAGTGGGATGTCTATCTGAGTGGGAGTTCATAAGATGAACTTAATTATCCTGAAGATAGTCAAAAGATCTTCGCAAATTATGTCGTAGCTCGTGCTTCAATTCTACTGTTTAGATACGATCCTAGAGAAAATTTAGTTGAAAGTTGATAGTAGCAATTATGCGGACTAGGTCCGTAAACTGAGGATTGTCCTTGTTGCTTCGTAGAAGGCTTATGTCCTTAATGCACCGCTCAGTGTGCTGAACCTCGAACGTCGTCTGTGGGTGTTGCGAACATCTAACATACACGTTTTGATAACTACGTGATAGTTCAGTTAAACGGTTTAGAGTTGAGGCACCATAGACGATTTCGAAACGTCGCGGAACATATGAGATGTTTCGAGGGCTGAAATTGGGATTTCAGGCTCGTGCCCACGTCAAGAGGTATATGACCTCCGACGATTATCTTAGCCTACAAACTAAGGAAGAAAAGCTCAATTGTTGAGCTTGTGCTCAGATTGTCTGAGTGCAACAATCATTTGAACCGAGTGGGAGTTGATCTTCCAGATGAGATAGTGATGTTTCTCCGAAGTCATTACCACCAAGCTGCTAGAGCTTCATGATGAACTATAACATATCAGGGACATATATGATGATCCTTGAGATATTCGCGATGTTTGACACCATGAAAGTAGAAATCAAGAAGAAGCATCAATTGTTGATGGTTAGTGAAACTACTAGTTTCAAGAAGGGCAAGGGCAAGAAGGGATACTTCATGAAACGGCAAATCAGCTGCTGCTCTAGTGGAGAAACCCAACGTTGAACCCAAACCCGAGACTGAGTGCTTCTGTAATAAGGGGAACAGCCACTGGAGTAGAATGACCCTAGATACTTGGTAGATGAGAAGGCTGTCGATAGAAGTATATTGGATATACATTATGTTAATGTGTACTTTACTAGTACTCCAGTAGCACCAGGGTATTAAATACCGGTTCGGTTGCTAAGTGTTCGTAACTCGAAATAAAAGCTACGGAATAAACGGAGACTAGCTAAAGGTGAGCTGACGATATGTGTTGGAAGTGTTTCCAAGGTTGATATGATCAAGCATCACACACTCCCTCTACCATCGAGATTGGTGTTAAACCTAAATAATTGTTATTTGGTGTTTGCGTTGAGCATAGACATGATTGGATTATGTCTATAGCAATACGGTTATTCATTTAAAGAGAATAATAGTTACTCTGTTTATTTGAATAATACCTTCAATTGTCTTGCACCTAAAATGAATGGTTTATTGAATCTCGATCGTAGTGATACACATGTTCATGCCAATGGATATAAGATAATAATGATATTACCACATACTTGTGGCACTGCAATTTAAGTCATATTGGTATAAAACGCATGAAGAAGCTCCATACAGATGAATCGTTTGGACTCACCTGATTTTGAATCACTTGAGACATGCAAATCATACCACATGGTCAAGATGACTGAAGGGCCTCGTTTTCAGTAAGATGGAACAAGAAAGCAACTCGTTGGAAGTAATACATTTTGATGTGTGCTGTCCAATGAGTGCTGAGGCACACAGTGGATATCGTTATATTCTTACTTCACAGATGATTTAAGTAGATACTGAGTATATTTACTTGATGAAACACAAGTCTGAATTATTGAACGGTTCAAGTAATTTCAGAGTGAAGTTGAAGATCTTCGTGACAAGAGGATAAAATGTCTATGATATGATCATAGAAATGAATATCTGAGTTACGAGTTTGGCACACAAACAAGACACTGTGGAAATTGTTTCCGCCTGGAACACCATAGTGTGATGGTGTGTCCGAACATCATAGTTGCACCTTATTGGATACGGTGCGTACCATGATGTCTCTTATCGAATTACCACTATCGTTCATGGGTTAGGCATTGGAGACAACCGAACTCACTTTAATAGGGCACCACGTAATTCCGTTGAGACAAAGCCGTTTGAACTATGGTTTGGAGAAACCTGAGTTGTTGTTTCTTAAAAGTTTGGGGCTGCGATGCTTGTGTGAAAAAGTTTTAGGTTGATAAGCTCGTACCCAAAGCGGATAAAATGCATCTTCATAGGACACCCAAAACAGCTGGGTATACATCCTAATTCAGATCCGAAAGCAATAGGGATTGTTTCTAGAATCGGGTCCTTTCTCGAGGAAAAGTTTCTCTCGAAAGAATTGAGTGGGAGGATGGTGGAGACTTGATGAGGTTATTGAACCATCACTTCAACTAGTGTATAGCAGGGCACAAAGAGTTGTTCCTGTGGCACCTACACCAATTGAAGTGGAAGCTTATGATATTGATCATGAGACTTCGGATCAAGTCACTCCCAAACCTCGTAGGACGACAAGGATGCGTACTACTTCAGAGTGGTACGTAATCCTGTCTTGGAAGTCATGTTGCTAGACAACAATGAACCTATGAGCTATGGAGAAGCAATGGTGGGCCCGGATTCCGATAAATGGCTCGAGGCCATAAAATCCGAGAGAGGATCCATGTATGAAAACAAAGTGTAGACTTTGGCAGAACGGCTCGATGGTCGTAAGGTTGTTGAGTACAGATGGATTTTAAAAGGAAGACAGACAATGATGGTAAGTGTCACCATTGAGAAAGCTCGACTTGTCGTTAAGGTGTTTCCCGACAAGTTCAAGGAGTTGACTTTCTCACACGTAGCGATGCTGAAAGTCTGTTGGAATTATGTTAGCAGTTACTGCATTATTTATGAAATCTTGCAGATAGGATGTCAAAAACATTGTTTCCTCGACGATTTTCTTGAGGAAAGGTTGTATGAGATACAACTAGAAGGTTTTGTCAATCCGGAAAAATGCTAACAAGTATGCAAAGCTCTTGCAATCCTTCTGAGGACTGGAGTAAGCATCTCGGAGTTGGAATGTACGCTTTGATGAGATGATCAAAGATTTTGGGTTTATACAAAGTTTATGAGAAACTTGTATTTCCAAAGAAGTAAGTGGGAGCACTATAGAATTTCTGATGAGTATATCAGAAATGATGTAGAATTTCTGGAAAGCATATAGGGTTATTTGAAAAGTGTTTTTCAATGGAAAACCTGGATTAGGCTACTTGAACATTGAGCATCAAGATCTATAAGGATAGATCAAAACGCTTAATGGTAATTTCAAATGAGCACATACCTTGACATGATCTTGAAGGTGTTCAAGATGGATCAGTCAAAGAAGGAGTTCTTGCCTGAGTTGTAAGGTACGAAGTTAAGACTTAAAGCTCGACCACGGCAGAACAGAGAGAAAGGACGAAGGTCGTCCCCTATGCTTAGACATAGGCTCCATAGTATGCTATGCTGTGTACCGCACCTGATGTGTGCCTTGCCACATGTCTGGCTAGAGGGTACAAAGGTGATCTAGGAGTAGATCACCAGATAGCGGTCAAAATTGTCCTTAGAGGAATAAAGAGTTCGACGTAAAGAGTTACGTCGATGCAAGCTTAACACCTAGCCGGATAGCTCTGAGTAGAGATACCGGATACGTATAATGGAGCAACAATTTGGAATAGCTCCAAGTAGAACAAGTATTTTAAATGGCTCCAAATATAGCGTAGAGATTTGCGAAGTACATACGGATCTGAATGTTGCAGACCCGTTGACTAAAACCTCTCTCACAAGCAACATGATCAAACCCAGAACTCATTGAGTGTTAATCACATAGTGATGTGAACTAGATTATTGACTCTAGTAAACTCTTTGGATGTTGGTCATATGGCGATATGAGCTGTGAGTGTTAATCACTTGGCGATGTGAACTAGATTATTGACTCTAGTGCAAGTGGGAGACTGTTGGAAATATGCTCTAGAGGCAATAACAAATTAGTTATTATTATATTTCCTTGTTCATGATAATCGTTTATTATCCATGCTATAATTGTATTGATAGGAAACTCAGATACATGTGTGGATACATAGACAACACCATGTCCCTAGTAAGCCTCTAGTTGACTCGCTCGTTGATCAATAGATGGTTACGGTTTCCTGACCATGGACATTGGATGTCGTTGATAACGGGATCACATCATTAGGAGAATCATGTGATGGACAAGACCCAATCCTAAGCCTAGCACAAAGATCGTGTAGTTCGTATGCTAAAGCTTTTCTAATGTCAAGTATCATTTCCTTAGACCATGAGATTGTGCAACTCCCGGAAACCGTAGGAATGCTTTGGGTGTACCAAACGTCACAACGTAACTGGGTGGCTATAAAGGTACACTACGGGTATCTCTGAAAGTGTCTGTTGGGTTGGCACGAATCGAGACTGGGATTTGTCACTCCGTGTGACGGAGAGGTATCTCTGGGCCCACTCGGTAGGACATCATCATAATGTGCACAATGTGATCACGGAGTTGATCATGGGATGATGTGTTACGGAACGAGTAAAGAGACTTGCCGGTAACGAGATTGAACAACGTATCGGGATACCGACGATCGAATCTCGGGCAAGTACAATACCGCTAGACAAAGGGAATTGTATACGGGATTGATAGAATCCTCGACATCGTGGTTCATCCAATGAGATCATCGTGGAACATGTGGGAACCAACATGGGTATCCAGATCCCGCTGTTGGTTATTGACCGGAGAACGTCTCGGTCATGTCTGCATGGTTCCCGAACCCGTAGGGTCTACACACTAAAGGTTCAATGACGCTAGGGTTATAAAGGAAGTTTGTATGTGGTTACCGAATGTTGTTCGGAGTCCCGGATGAGATCCTGGACGTCACGAGGAGTTCCGGAATGGTCCGGAGGTAAAGATTTATATATGGGAAGTCCTGTTTTGGTCACCGGAAAAGTTTCGGGTTTTATCGGTAACGTACCGGGACCACCGGGAGGGTCCCGGGGGTCCACCAAGTGGGGCCACCAACCCCGGAAGGCTGCATGGGCCAAGTTTGGGAGGGGACCAGCCCCAGGTGGGCTGGTGCGCCCCCAACCAAGGCCCAAGGCGCAAGGAGACTGGGAGGGGGCAAACCCTAGGTCCAGATGGGCCTTAAGGTCCACCCTAGGTGCGCCCCCCCTCTCTCCCCCTCTGGCCGCCTCCCAGATGGGATCTGGGGGATGCCGCCGCCCCTAGGGAGGGAACCCTAGGTGGGGGCACAGCCCCTCCTCTCCCCCTATATATACTTGAGGTTTTGGGACTGCCATACATACGATTCGATCTCTCTCTTGGCGCAGCCCTACCTCTCTTTCTCCTCATATCTCGCGGTGCTTGGAGAAGCCCTGCTAGATCACCACGCTCCTCCACCACCACCACACCGTTGTGCTGCTGCTGGATGGAGTCTTCCTCAACCTCTCCCTCTCTCCTTGCTTGATCAAGGCATGGGAGACGTCACCGGGCTGTACGTGTGTTGAACGCGGAGGTGCCATCCGTTCGGCACTAGGATCATCGGTGATTTGGATCACGGCGAGTATGACTCCATCAACCCCGTTCTCTTGAACGCTTCCTCTTAGCGATCTACAAGGGTATGTAGATGCACTCTCCTTCCCCTCGTTGCTGGTTTCTCCATAGATAGATCTTGGTGACACGTAGGAAAATTTTGAATTTCTCCTACGTTCCCCAACAGATCGAGCCGGATACCCTTCGCGAGGCCCGTGACTCCAAACCGCCGGACTCCCCTCTGGACTCCGAGCCACCCGTGCCCCTGCCGATTGAATCCGATTGGGCGCCGATCATGGAGTTTACCGCCGCAGATATCTTTGAGCACTCACCCTTCGGGGACATACTGAGTTCACTAAGATCTCTCTCCCTGTCAGGAGGGTCCTGGCCGGATTATGGCCAGCATGGTTGGGATGCGGATGACGAAGAAAATCGGCGCCCACCCACCACCCACTTCGTAGCTACTGTCGATGACTTAACCGACATGCTCGACTTCGACTCCGAAGACATCGATGGTATGGACGACGATGCAGGAGATGACCAGGAACCAGCGCCTATAGGGCACTGGAAAGCCACCTCGTCGTATGACATATACATGGTGGACACACCCAAAGAAGGCAATGGCGATGGAACGGCGGAGGATGACCCCTCCAAGAAGCAACCTAAGCCTCGGCATCAACGGCGCCGCTCTAAGTCCTATCAAAGCAAAAACGGTGATTCCGGCACAAGAGATAATAACACCCCGGACCGTGCCGAAGACAACCCCCTCCAGCAAGATTCAGCACATGAGGATGGAGAAGCCAGCCCTCCTGAGAGAGCGGCAAATAGAGAGGAAGAGGATGATAATTACATGCCTCCCTCCGAAGACGAGGCAACCCTCGACGACGACGAATTTGTCGTGCCTGAGAACCCCGCCGAGCAAGAGCGCTTCGAGCGCAGGCTTATGGCCACGGCGAGCAGCCTTAAGAAAAAGCAGCAGCAGCTTAGAGCTGATCAAGACTTGCTAGCCGCATTCCTCGACAACTTCCAGGGCACCTATGTGCGACCACCAGACGCTGATGACCTAAGCCACATAATTCAGCAGCCAGAGGAATCAGCCAGACAATTCTGGACACGGTTCTTAACCAAGAAAAATCAAATCATCGACTGTCCGGATGCAGAGGCCCTAGCGGCCTTCAAACATAACATCCGCGACGAATGGCTTGCCCGTCACCTTGGACAAGAAAAGAAGAAATCGATGGCAGCCCTCACGACACTAATGACCCGCTTTTGTGCGGGAGAAGACAGCTGGCTGGCTTGCAGCAATAACATGTCAAAGAGCCCTGGTAATTCGGATACCAGTGACAGCAATGGCAGGTCACGTCGCAACAAGCACAAGCGCCGCATAAACAACGACAATATGGAGGACACGGCAGTTAATGCCAGATTCAGAGGCTCTAAGCCTGGTCAGCGGAAAAAGCCATTCAAAAGAAGCACTCCGGGCCCGTCCAGTTTGGACCGTATACTCCATCGCTCTTGTCAGATACACGGCACCCCCGAGAAGCCAGCCAACCACACCAACAGGGACTGTTGGGTGTTCAAGCAGGCCGGCAAATTAAATGCCGAACAAAAAGACAAGGGGCTACATAGCGACAACGAGGAGGAGCCCCTGTCGCCGAACAACAGAGGACGGAAAGGTTTTCCCCCCATAGGTGCGGACGGTGAACATGATATACGCAACCCACATCCCCAAGAGGGAGCGGAAGCGTGCGTTAAGGGACGTCTACGAGTTGGAGCCGGTCGCCCCAAAGTTCAACCCATGGTCCTCCTGTCCGGTCACTTTCGATCGCAGGGAGCACCCCACTAGTATCCGCCACGGCGGATTTGTCGCATTGGTCCTAGACCCAATCATTGATGGATTTCACCTCACTCGATTCCTTATGGACGGCGGCAGCAGCCTAAACCTGCTTTACAAGGACACGGTGTGCAAAATGGGCATAGATCCCTCAAGGATTAAACCCACAAAAACAACCTTTAAAGGCGTCATACCAGGTGTAGAGGCCATTTCACAGGCTCAGTCACACTGGAAGTGGTCTTCGGATCCCCGGATAATTTCCAGAGCGAGGAATTAATCTTCGATATAGTCCCGTTCCGCAGTGGCTACCATTGCAAAATTCAATGCGGTGCCGCACTATGCATACCTCAAGCTCAAGATGGCAGGACCTCGGGGGGTCATCACAGTCAATGGAAACATAGAGCGCTCGCTCCGAACAGAGGAGCACACTACGGCCCTCGCAGCAGAAGTGCAAAGCAGCCTAACAAGGCAATTCCCCAGTCTGGCGATCAGACGTCCGGATACCGTCAAGCGTGCCCGAAGTAATCTGCAACAGGACCGCCTGGCACGTTCTGAGCTCGCATAGCAATGCCGAAGACAATCTGCGCGCCGGACTCGTCGTCATTGAAGCCTGGTTCAGGGTCTACTGAGGGAGTCCTGGATTAGGGGGTGTCCGGATAGCCGGACCATAACCTTTGGCCGGACTGTTGGACTATGAAGATACAAGATTGAAAACTTCGTCCTGTGTCCGGATGAGACTTTCCTTGGCATGGAAGGCAAGCTTGGCAATACGGATATTTAGATCTCCTCCCATTGTAACCGACTCTATGTAACCCTAGCCCTCTTCGGTGTCTATATAAACCGGAGGGTTTTAGTCCGTAGGACAACATACAATCATACCATAGGCTAGCTTCTAGGGTTTGGCCTCTCTGATCTCGTGGTAGATCTACTCTTGTACTACCCATATCATCAATATTAATCAAGCAGGGGTAGGGTTTTACCTCCATCGAGAGGGCCCAAACCTGGGTAAAAACATCGTGACCCTTGTCTCCTGTTACCATCCGCCTAGACGCACAGTTCGGGACCCCCTACCCGAGATCCGCGGTTTTGACACCGACATTGGTGCTTTCATTGAGAGTTCCTCTGTGTCGTCACCGCCAGGCTTGATGGATCCTTCGATTATCATTGGCGATGCAGTCCAGGGTGAGGCTTTTCTCCCCGGACAGATTTTTGTATTCGGCGGCTTTGCACTGCGGGCAAATTCGCTTGGCCATCTGGAGCAGACTGAAAGCTACGCCCCTGGCCATCAGGTCAACTTTGGAAGCCTAAACTACACGGCCGATATCCACGGAGACTTGATCTTCGACGGATTCGAGCCCTTGCCGAGTGCGCCGCACTGTCCCGATGGGCATGATTTATCTCTACCGCCGGACAATGTTCAGGAAGTCGCACCTGCAACCGCTCCGCCCTTCAATTCGGAGCCAACTGCGCCATCCATGGACGGGTTGTTGGGCCCCTCCATGGAAGCCCCAGTTTCAATGGCGATCGAGCCGAATACCCTTCGCGAGGCCCGTGACTCCAAACCGCCGGACTCCCCTCCGGACTCCGAGCCGCCCGCGCCCCTGCCGATTGAATCCGATTGGGCGCCGATCATGGAGTTTACCACCGCGGATATCTTTCAGTAGTCACCCTTCGGGGACATACTAAGTTCACTAAGATCTCTCTCCCTTTCAGGAGAGTCCTGGCCGGATTATGGCCAGCAAGGTTGGGATGCGGATGACGAAGAAATTCGGCGCCCTCCCACCACCCACTTCGTAGCTACTGTCGATGACTTAACCGACATGCTCGACTTCGACTCCGAAGACATCGATAGTATGGATGACGATGCAGGAGACGACCAGGAACCAGCGCCTATAGGGCACTGGAAAGCCACCTCGTCGTATGACATATACATGGTGGACACACCCAAAGAAGGCAATGGCGATGGAACGGCGGAGGATGACCCCTCCAAGAAGCAACCTATGTGCCGGCGTCAGCGGCGCCGCTCTAAGTCCCGCCAAAGCAAAAATGGTGATTCCGGCACAGGAGATAATAACACCCCGGACAGTGCCGAAGAGAACCCCCTCCAGAAAGATTCAGCACATGAGGATGGAGAAGCCAACCCTCCTGAGAGAGCGGCAGATAGAAAGGAAGAGGATGATAATTACATGCCTCCCTCCGAAGACGAGGCAAGCCTCGACCACGATGAATTTGTCGTGCGTGAGGATCCCGCCGAGCAAGAGCGCTTCAAGCACAGGCTTATGGCCACGGCGAGCAGCCTTAAGAAAAAGCAGCAGCAGCTTAGAGCTGATCAAGACTTGCTAGCCGACAGATGGACTAAAGTCCTTGCGGCCGAGGAATACGAACTCGAATGACGCTCCAACAGCTAACCAAAGCGCAGGCTGCTACCCCGATTAGAGGAGGAAGCATCTAAACCCACATCTCCAGCGGCTGACCGGCCACCTTGCGACCGTGACAAAGAGGCCTCTCGGCACACAACTCAAGCCGCACCCCGGCGTAACTCAAAAAACACAAAGGCACGGGGAAATGCGTTAGACCTGCGAGATATATTGGAGGACAAAGCAAAGCAAACAAGATCGATCTACGAATCGCGTGGGCGCCCCACAACATGAGACGATAGCCGTCATGCCGGATACATTAAAAGCAAATCCGGCCAGGCCGAATACAATAGACAAAGCTCATTCGAGCTGCGTCGTGATATAGCCCAATAAAAGAGGCGCCGCACATCCGCTATGCTTCACAGATGAAGTAATGCATCATCAAATCCCAGAGGGTTTCAAACCCATGAATATTGAATCATACGATGGTACGACAGATCCCGCGGTATGGATTGAAGACTATCTCCTTCATATCCACATGACCCGTGGCGACGATCTACACGCCATCAAATACCTCCCACTCAAGCTTAAAGGAACAGCCCGACATTGGCTCAACAGTTTGCCAGCAGAATCCATTGGGTGTTGGGAAGACCTGGAAGCCGCATTGCTCGACAACTTCCAGGGCACCTATGTGCGACCACCAGACGCCGATGACTTGAGCCACATAATTCAGCAGCCAGAGGAATTGGCCAGACAATTCTGGACACAGTTCCTAACCAAGAAAAATCAAATCGTCGACTATCCGGATGCAGAGGCCCTAGCGGCCTTCAAACATAACATCCACGATCGACGAATGTCTTGCCCGCACCTTGGACAGGAAAAGCCAAAATCGATGGCAGCCCTCACGACACTAATGACCCGCTTTAGTGCGGGAGAAGACAGCTGGCTGGCTCGCAGCAATAACAGGTCAAAGAGCCCTGGTAATTCGGATACCAACGACTGCAATGGCAGGTCACGTCGCAACAAGCATAAGCGCCGTATTAACAACGACAATACGGAGGACACAGCAGTTAATGCCGGATTAAGACGCTCTAAGCCCGGTCAGCGGAAAAAGCCATTCAAAAGAAGCACTCCGGGCCCGTCCAGTTTAGACCGTATACTCGATCGCTCGTGTCAGATACACGGCACCCCCGACAAGCCAGCCAACCACACCAACAGGGACTGCTGGTTGTTCAAGCAGGCCGGGAAATTAAATGGCGAACAAAAAGACGAGGGGCTACATAGCGACGACGAGGAGGAGCCCCGGCCGCCGAACAACAGAGGACAGAAGGGTTTCCCCCCGTAGGTGCAGACGGTGAACATGATATACGCAACCCACATCCCCAAGAGGGAGCGGAAGCGTGCGTTAAGGGACGTCTACGCGTTGGAGCCGGTCGCCCCAAACTTCAACCCATGGTCCTCCTGTCCGATCACTTTCGATCGCAAGGACCACCCCACTAGTATCCGCCATGGCGGATTTGCCGCATTGGTCCAAGGACCAATCATTGACGGATTTCACCTCACTCGAGTCCTTATGGACAGTGGCAGCAGCCTAAACCTGCTTTACCAGGACACGTTGCGCAAAATGGGCATAGATCCCTCAAGGATTAAACCCACAAAACAACCTTTAAAGGCATCATACCAGGTGTAGAGGCCCATTGACCAGGCTCAGTCACACTGGAAGTGGTCTTCGGATCCCCGGATAATTTCCCGGGCGAGGAATTAATCTTCGATATAGTCTCATTCCGCGGTGGCTACCATGCACTGCTCGGGCGAACCGCATTTGCAAAATTCAATGCGGTCCCGCACTATGCATACCTCAAGCTCAAGATGCCAGGACCTTGGGGGGCATCACAGTCAATGGAAACACAGAGCGCTCGCTCTGAACAGAGGAGCACACTACAGCCCTCGCAGCAGAAGTGCAAAGCAGCCTATCAAGGCAATTCCCCAGTCCGGTGATCAGACGTCTGGACACCGTCAAGCGTGCCCGAAGTAATCTGCAACAGGACCGCTTGGCACGTTCTGAGCTCGCATAGCAATGCGGCCCCTACCCCAGCCCCATCCAAATTGCGGAACATGTGCTACACGTACATAATTACGCATTAAAAATACCATCGGCACAGGGGAGGTGCACGACTATGGCACGCCCCGAAGCGCGGCTCAACCGCACTAGGGGCTTGCTACTTTGTTATTTTTTCTCAATCCCAGGACTTAATTCTCTAGAAGCCCTGTCCCGCAATATAATCGCCGAACACACGATGCAAGGACCAGGGGGGCCGGAGGCTACGTCACATCATTGAACTCTTAGGTGGTCTCTATAACGAACAAAACACCTGTCTTAAATACCATTCCGCAGCTCGCCCCTGGAGGGGGACATGTCAAATAGTCCCACCGTTTGCTTATCGCACTACTTGTATCGTTCCGCTTTTAATGCACCTTTTTCAAATAAACAATGCTTGGCTTCAGCCTATTATTGCATTCTCTATTCATCCCTTTTTATGCATATATGTTCATTCATGACATTTAGCATCTGTACACTTTGGTACGGCCAATACGCCAGGGGCTCTAGCACCCCATAACAAGGCGTGAGAAGTCCGAACACTTTCACAAGTGCGGCACTCCGAACTTATAGCATTATATGCATCAGCTCCGAATCATGTCTTTGGTCAATAGTTGGGTTTGCCTGGCTCCCATGTTTTGGTACCTTACGTTCCGCTATATCGGCTCAGGTAGCACTGGGAGAACTACTGCGATTGTGCCCCGGTTCAGCTAGGCTAAGCACCTCAGTAGAGAAAGCTAAAACTAACTGTCATGATACGGCGAGAGCTGGTCGCTGTTCGAGATGTTTTCAAGTCCCTAAAGACTCATGCCTCTTAGGGCGAGGAGTCGGCTTTGTCCGGCCTAGGCGTGTATAGCGCCCCGAACTCGGTCTTCCGAACACTAGGGGCTTCGCCAAAATTTAAAATCATAGAATTCTCTGGCTAAGTGAGAGTGACAAAGAATTATAGTCTGATTGCCTTGTTCGTTGTGCTGAGCACCTCCCTCGAAGGATCCAAGAATGGGAAAACGAGTTCTCAGGTTTATCCCAAACACCCCAGCACTCGTGGCATGGGGGCAGAAGCCGACGACTCGCCATCTCTCAGATTTAACAAACGGCCGCACGGAAGGTAATATTTTAAATTCAAACAAGCGTTGCATAGCGCATATGAAAAAAGTTTTCGGCATACAGGATCACAAATGCAAGTTCACTCAAAAATTACATCCTTGGAACACTCATCCGCCACAAGGCGGGCACCTTTCAGGACGCCATCATAGTTGATGTACACTTAATTCCGCACAATTCCACCAAAGGAGTCGTCAAAGCGATGCTCGAGGAGGTGGTGGCAGCGGATACAAGTTTGTTGTTCGGAAAAAACAGCACGGTTGCCCGAGGGTAATATTGACGTTGAGCCCTCGAGCTCCATGGATGATTCTTCCATGATCATGATAAAATCAGAGTTGATGTTGAGGAAGGCCCTCGCCTGAACATGATGACCGGAGGTAGGGCACAGTCATTGGTTAAGCCAAGGTGGCCAGTCGAGCCGGCGACAAAAGATGCCGACATCGACCATAAAGCTCGGCTCCGACGCGTAGATCGTGTCGGAGATGCTTCGAATTGCCATCGCCTTGTGGCGACAGCCAGCAGGCTCTCAATGGAAGCACCAATGTTGGTTCAATATCCGGCGTATCTCGTAGTAGGGGTCCTAAGCTAGGCGTCTGGGAGCGATGATAACATGGACACATGGTTTTACCCAGCTTCCGGCGCTCTTGATGAGATAATACCCTACATGCTGCTTTTGATTGTATTCATATGGCTGTAGTACAGAGTCTATGTATCTACCACGAGATTGTAGTAATGAATATGAGATTGTCTATTGACTAGCCTGGCCTCGGTTTATATATGCACCGTAGGCCTAGGGCTTAGAGGAGTCCTTGTCTTGGGCGCCAGGTCTTGTAGAGTCCTCCTTGTATGCGGCATGGGCTGTCCGAACTGGCCCAATGGTGAACCGCCATGGGGGTCCTCGGCCCGATCCAGCAGGTCGGGAGACGACATGGTGAGTACCCCCTAGTCCAGGACACCCTAAGTAGCCCCCTCAACTGGTCTTCAAGTTGGGGACGCTCCTCGATTCTTCCGAACTTTTCTTCATCTTCGGTCGTCGGTCTTGAAAACTGGTTCAACAAATCTTCTCATCTTCGATCTTGAGGATCGCCGAAGTGCATCCGAGGAGTTTAGACGTCAGGTATCCGAGAAGTCCCTTTAAGTTTCTGGCCTTTACCAATGCCCTATTATTTTGACGCCACACCACGGGTTTGAAGTTCTTCCCGGGCGACAGTGTCCTCTTTTGCAGCCGAGCACCAACGCCGGACCGCTTTCGAGCTCCAACGCCGAAATGTATGCGAGCTCCGACGCCGGACTGTATCCGAATAGTATTGTTATAGTCGAGCTCCAACGCCGAACTGCATCTGAGCTCCAACGCCGGACTATGTCTGAGGTGTCATAGACCACCTTGGTTCAAAAAAGTGTTAGCCGAGCTTAATGCTGGTTCCTCGTGCTCCCGCTCCGGGCATCCATGGGCCTCGGCAAGCGAGCCACCAGGGGCTCTTCACCATGCAGAACGCCGCCCCCTACAGCGGCTACGGCGCCGCGCCCGCGCCCGCCTACCGCGACGGAGGGTTTCTCCCTCCCCAGGCGCCGCCGCCGTGGGACCCGGCCCTTCTCGCTGCTCTGCACTCCGCCGCGTCTCCAAGCTCCTACGGTGGCGGCAGTGACTGCTACATCGACTCGGGCGCCACCGCTCACAAGACAACTATAGCGACCCGACCTCAGATGGTCAAGTCTCTGTGCTTCAGTGTCATCCCTGGATTGGTAATGCTGACACACACAGTACTCTGATACCATCTTGTAGCAACCCGACCTCAGATGGTCAAGTCTCTGTGCTTCAGTGTCATCCCTGGATCGGTAATGCTGACAAACAGATCGTTGATCATCGGAATTGGGTACTTGTTCTTTATCGTCACTTCATTTAAGGCTCGATAATCAACAACCATCCTCAGGGATTTATCCTTCTTCTCAACCAAAAGTACCGGGGCTCCCCAAGGTGATGAACTCCTTCGGATGTATCCTTTCTCCAATAACTCCTTGATATGTTTCTTAATTTCCTCCAGGTCATTTGCGGGCATCCGATAGGGTCTCTTGGATATTGGTCCTGTCCCTGGCAACAGCTCTATCAAAAACTCAATGTCTCTATCCTGTGGCATGCCTGGTAACTCCTCTGGGAAAACATCCGGGTAATCCTTTACTACCGGTACTTCCTCCTAAACAACTCCCGTAAGGGCATTCACTTGGCTCCTCCTAGGCACAGGCCTAGACACATACTTAATCATTTTTCCCTCCGAGGTGGTGAGATAAATCGACTTACTAGCACAGTCAATGCTTCCTCCATACTTTGACATCCAGTCCATACCCAATATCACATCCAATCCTTGCGACTCCAAGATAATTAGGTCGGACGGAAAACGCATGTGTGCCAATGGTTAAGGGTATCTGGTCACACCATCGGCTAGCCATATACTCTGCTCCGGGTGAACTCACTAAAAGAGGGGTCCTAAGGGTTTGGGTTGGCGGTTTAAACTTATCCATGAATCCCCTTGATATGTATGAATGCGATGCACCAGTATCGAAAAGAACAAGAGCGGTAAATGACTTAACCAAAAACTTACCTATTACCGCGTCCGGCTGCTCTTCAACCTCCTCCATGTTAACGTGGTTCACTTGTCCTTTGTTGAATGGATTGGGCTTCTTCCCCGCGCTTCCATTTCCGTTTCCATTCCATCCTTCAGGGCAATCACTGGCATAGTGCCCTGTCTTCCCGCACTTAAAGCAGGTAACCTGGCTTAGGTCTCTTTTGGTGGGTGTGGACAGGTTGGAGCGGTTCTGATTGTTGTTAGCTCTGTTCCCATTCCCATTCTTAGCACCACTGTGGTTATGTGTTCCTCCTCCAGTGTGGTTATGACCTCCATGGTTATGAACAAGTCCTCCCGAGTCCGGGGTTAGGCGAGGCTTCTGCTGAGCTCCTGAGTTATACTTCCCTTGTCCATACTTCCTCTTGCGGCTCTCAATCTGCTGCTGCTTCCCTTCAATCATAAGAGCCTTATCTACCAACTCCTGGTAGTTGTTGAAGGTTGCTACCATCAACTGCATACTCATCTCATCATTCAGCCCTTCCATAAACTTCTCCTGCTTCGCGGCATCTGTGGCCACATCATCAGGCGCATAGCGTGATAACTTGCTAACCTCATCCACGTGCTGAGCCACAGTACGGTTCCCCTAGCGTAGGTTGCGGAACTCCCGCTTCTTCATCTGCATAGCTCTAGTTGAGACATGGGCTGTGCGGAAAGCCTGCTGAAATTGGTCCCAAGTGACATTGGCTACAGGAAAAGTGGCTGTGTAATTCTCCCACCATGAGGCTGCTGGTCCATCCAATTGATGTGCGGCAAAGCGCACCCTCTCAGCATCTTTGCAACATGCGTTGGTCAACTCCCTTCCAATACGACGTAGCCAATCATCAGCACCTATAGGCTCGGTGCTACTGGAAAACACTGGCGGCTATAACCTTAGAAAACGGGCTAGGTTGTCGACTGGCGGTGGGTTGTCGTTGTTGTTGCCCTGGTTCTGAACTCGCAATTGCATCAAGGCATTCTGCTGCTGGATCAACTGGGTGAGTTCTGGTGGGAAAGCGAAACCGGTGTCACGTCTCGGAGGCATCTGATGGGTTTAGATGGAAGAGATTAGAATAGAAAAGGGGACTAATGAGAAAGCACTACCCATATGCACATGAGACGAACAGAATCATTTCACTCAATCAATCAAGCAAGGGCATACAAATGGTCTAGAACTATCGCAAAAGTGCTCTACTACTACTATATACAGGGGGGAAATACTACTAATAGTTGGTGGTCATCTAGAAATTTTGATCGGTGAAGACTCCATGATGTCTGCTCCAGCTTCGTCTTCAAAGTCATCATCACTAGGGTCGGAGTCGGTGTCATCGATGATGATGTAGTTGTCCGGGCAAGTGGAATCATCATCTTCTACTCCCAGTGCTCGTCCACACATGAATACTCCGATCTTCTTGACTAGGTCGTCATTCTTCTCCAGTAGTGTCTTGATTTCCTCCTCATATCCATCGAGTGTAAACTTGAGTTCTTCCTCCGGCTCGATGATCCTAGTCTTCGCCTTCTTCAGGTCCATCATGTCCGCGCACATCTGGTTCTCCTGACGTCGAATGTGCTGGTTTAACTCCTGGATGAAAGCTGCAATGGATCTATCCTTCAGGTGCTAATTACTTCCCATTGCTCGTCTCGGCGCCCACATATTTGGTAGATAGTGTCCTTAAGCTCCCTGTTGTAAACTTCTCTAATGCGTCCCATGGTAATGTGGGCTGCCATGCTCTGGCCTAGACTCCAGGTTGGTGCTTCGAAAGAAAACTCTATGGGTTTAGAAGTTAGCGAGAACGTCCTTCCTGAAACTTGTACTTGAATCATCCAGCACTCCTCTTCAGGTAAAGTGGCGTTGTATGTCCCGGTGAAGCTTGTTTTTCCAATGTTCAAGTACCTAGTGACTTCCTTCAGGTGACGTCCAAAAGGTGTGTCTTCATCCGGTTGTGCAAACTTGTTCTTCATCTCCGTCATCCTAAAGAGTAGAAAATGGAGAGGAGTCAGAAATGAGTAGAGAAGTGTGGCCTAGGGTTTATCTTAGTTGTCGTGTCCTACACTCAGCGTGTGCTCTGATACCATATTGTAGCAACCCGACCTCAGATGGTCAAGTCTCTGTGCTTCAGTGTCATCCCTGGATCGGTAATGCTGACACACACAGTACTCGAAGGATTTATAACAGAGTAGCAATCACACACTTATTACATCGAATGTCTCAAGAGAGAACTTATTACAATAATATGGCTTAAGGCCATCTAATACGATAACAGCGGAAGGCTTGGAAGATAAAGTGAGTCCATCAACTCCAACGGCATAGCTGAGCTGCACGGCAATGACCTAACGAACGTTACTCCTCGTCTGAAAAGTCTGCAACATAATACGTTGCAGCCCTAAAATGGGTTAGCACATGGAATATCCTGGCAATGTAACACAGTAGAGCAAGAACAGAATAAAGATATCACTACATGCATAAATGGCTGGTGGAAAGCTGTATGGTTATAGTTTTTGTGAAAAGCCAATTTTTCCCTACAACAAAGGAATAGATTTTAATTTAACTATCGTGGTGGTTGAAACATCATTGAGAAGGTACCCCCAACTCAATCCCAATTAAAGTGATTAATAACCCAATAGTATTAATTAAACATGGTGAGATACATGTGATAACCCAACTACTGGATACTCAAAATTGTCCATAACCGGGGACACGGCTAACCATGATTAGATTGTACACTCTGCAGAGGTTTGCACACTTTTCCCCACAATACTCGATCGCCTCCGTTAGATTTCTCGCTCTACATGGTGTTTGAGAAACGGATGACCGAGACACAGTCTTTCAGAAACATTAACTCTCTACTCCGGGTAGACCATACCAAACCTACAAAACCCACTACCTGCTGATCCACCTCTTCAAGAGCTTCACGTAACTTACTCAACTATGCTAGAGCCCATAATAGCTTGTGGCTGCACACAGTAGTTTCTAGCATGAATCATCTCAGTTCCCTTTGAGCCTGGGTGGCGGTCCATAGGAAGATCACACGGGTACTCCGGGATTTCCAAAAAAACAGACAACACTGGGTTCCCCAGGTGCCTCAATCCACCCAGATGTTAATTTAAGTTGCCACCTTAAGTTGAACCATTAATTAACAAACTCACATCTGTCATGGATTTCACTCAAACCCGAACCACGTCTACGAGCATAGCATAGCAACATAAGCAATACGGAGAAGTAACTCCCAAGGGTTTGAATATAACAGGGCAATAGGTTCTACCTCAATAACTACTTCCCAACCCACATGTTAATGACATCCTAATCATGCAATGTTTGAGGGGTGGAACTAATGCATAAAAACTGGGTATGAAAAGAGTATGATCAATGTGTAACTTGCCTTGCTGACGATACACGAATCCTAGAGACTCGTAGTAACACGCTTTGCACTCCGGGAATTCTATCGCAAGCAAACAATAACATACATAAGTAACAAGCAACGATGCACAAGCAAAACTCAAATAAGAGAGGTTGACCAGAAAGTTCAACATAAGAACTCCGGTACGCAAAAAGAATCAAATCAAACAAAGCAACAAAACTCAAACGGCGAACGAAAGAAGCTTCGTTTACTAATCTGAACTTAGGTCAAATTTTACAGTAGCAAAAACTTGTTTGAGTTGATTAATCGAAAGGAGGGTTTCGAGACGGAACTCCAGGCGCTTGAATCGCCTGATTCCCATAAACGAGCGAAAAGATAAACAGAAACTAAAATTGGATCAGAAATCACGATCGGAAAAATCGCGGAATAAATCCGAGAAACTAAGATTAACGAACGAACGTTCGTTATCTGGATCTAAACGAAGAACGCGTTTGTTAAAATGAACGAACGAGCGAACGCTCGCTAAATAAATAAACCGGAGAAAAAACCGATCTATTTAAAAAAACGAGAACTAGGGTTTTGAAAAAAAATAAAACCGAACGGATTTTAAGAAAAACCGGCGGCTCGGATCCGGCGGCTACCTCCGGCGATGGGCTCCGGCGAAGTGGGCTTGGGCGGCAGCTCGCGGGGTGGCGGGGCTCGGCGGCCGCGCGGGCGGCGGGCGGCGGTGCTGTAGCGGCGGCGGCGAGGCGCGGCGGCAGCGGGTGGCGCGGCGCGGCTCGAGGCAGGCTGCGGGAGGCGGCGGTGGTGGTGGGGGTTCGGGCGGCGGCGTATATAAAGGGGGCGGGGGCGGCGACTTGGAGGAGGGGGCAAGGCAGAGGCGGCGGCGGCTGGGCCGGCCTGGCTCGGCTGGGCCATAGGCCCAGTCGGGCACGGGATTTTTTTTAAAAATAAATTCCGCTGACAGAGAAAAAAAATCCTAGAAAAATAAATAAAAATCTAAAAATGCCAAAGAAAAATTTCACCGTCTAAATAAAATATTTAGGACGAGGTGAACATTTTCTTGGCCCTAAAATGAAGTTTTGAAAACGTGCAATTTTTTTTCTAATGCAAATAAGATCCGAATAATACCAAATAAAATCCAATAAATGATTTTAATATTTTCCTCCAATATTTCAATTATTTTGGAGAAGTCATATTATCTCCACCATTTGATTTAATATGAAATATTTTTCGGAGAGAAAAGTTATTAAAATCAAAATCCTCGTTTCATTATTTGATAAAAATCAAATATGAAAAACGAAAAATCCCCAACTCTCTCCATGGGTCCTTGAGTTGCTTAGGATTTCGAGGATTGCGGAACGGAAATGCAATAAATCATGATATGCATGGATGATCTATGTATAACATTCCAAATTGAAAATTTGGGATGTTACAACAACTCATCCCGGTAACCTCACATCCGCCACTCCTGTTCATACTCCCACTCGCATCACCCTTGGTAACGGTTCCTCCATTCCCATTACACATGTCGGTCATATGTATTTTCCTTCTAGTTCTACTCCCGTTAACCTGTCTAATGTTCTTGTCTCTCCTAACTTAGTTACCAACCTTGTCTTGTCGCCTTGCTCGTGAGAACCCTATTACTGTTGAATTTGACGGTATTGGCTTTTCTGTGAAGGACGCCTGTACACGGATGGTACTCCACCGATGTGACAGCCCGGACGAGCTTTACCCGGTGCATCCCTCCGGCGCCACCAGCACCCGTCGTCCCGCCGCCTTCGCTGCTAGTGTCGATCTTTGGCACGCCCGCCTTGGCCATCCCAACTCCACCGTTATGCATCAGATTCTTCTGAGTTTTTCTTTCTCATGTAATAAGGTTGACGACCACACTTGTGAGGCTTGCCGTCTTGGCAAGCACGTTCGTCTTCCCTTTAGCGAGTGTACAAACATTTCCACCTTTCCGTTTCAGTTATTGCATAGTGATGTTTGGACGTCCCCGGTTGCGAGCAACACGGGCAACTTATACTATTTGGAGATATTGGATGATTTTACCCATTATGTGTGGACCTCTCCTCTCCGTCGCAAGTCCGACACTCTTGCCACACTCACTGCTTTTTATTCATATGTCACCACACAGTTCGGTCGTCCTATTCTCGCCTTGCAAACTGACAACGGCAAGGAGTTTGACAACATCGCCGTCTGCAATCTACTTGCGTCCCACGGCACCATCTTTCATATAACTTGCCCTTACACATTATAGCAGAATGACCGCGCCGAGCGCGACATTTGCACTCTTAATGACGGTGTCCGCATGTTACTCTTTCACTCCTACATGCCTCCTCGGTTCTAGCCGGACGCGCTCGCGACCGCCAGTCTCCTTAATAACATTCGCCCGTGTCGTTTGCGTTGGAACTACACACCTCACCAGCTCCTCTTCGGCGCGGTTCCATCTTACGATGGCCTTCGCATCTTCGGGTGTCTCTGTTATCCTAGCACCGCATCCACTGCTCCTCACAAACTCGCTCCCCGGTCGCTTCCGTGTATCTTCCTTGGTTATCCTCCCAACACCAAAGGTTGCCGGTGCTATGATCTAGTGTCCAACCGCATTTTCACTTTGCGGCATGTGTACTTTGATGAGCTGGTGTCCGTTTCAGCAGGTACGGTCACCCTCGGCGTCTCCCGCGGCGCGGTTCGCCCCTGCCTCCTCCTCTGGCGATGCGCCACTATAAAAAAAATACACTTCCGTGATGATATGTGTTTGTCACAGTAGGTCACGTTTTATGTCAAGCATGTACATCCATGACAATTTTATGACAGAATCAAGATAGTCATACCTGTGTTGTTGTAGAAGTGTTCCATGACATTAACAAAATTATCATCACGGAAGTGTCCACTTCCATGACGATAAATCGTGCGTCACAAAAGTGCTTTCGTCAAGGGTGACCGACATGTGGTATCCACCGTAACGGAACGTCGTTAAACTATCGGGTCCGGTTTTGGATCCGATAACCTGTTAATAGCCCCGACCAATGGGGATTTTCCATGTGTAAAATCATCATTGGCTGGAGGGAACACGTGTCGGCTCGCCGTTGGGACAGTTTTCATCCACTCATTGGACCCAAATGCCTATGATACGTCGACACGTGGCACAACCCAACAGAGGCCCATTCTTGTTAAAAGGCCAGCCCGTTTGACTTGGTAAAAAGGTGGCGGGCCGGCCCACGGCAAGCCTGTTAACGGCCTGTTCGCATATAGCCCATTTACACCCCGCTAACCCAGGGCCCGTTTACGGCCTATTCGAGTTAGGCCCAGTAGCTTCATCTGGGCCGCCCAATATACACTACTAGGAAAAAGGCTATAGATGGAATGGACACTAATGACGCACCTGTCATGTGGTGCGCCACTACTATATAGCAGTGGCGCACCATGTGCTGGTGCGCCATTAGAGTGGAAGACACTAATGGCGCACCTGGCACAAGGTGCGCCACTAGTAACAAAGTTTTTTTTATTTTTCCGAACATACTAATGGCGCATCATGGCGCGGTGCGCCATTGCTAGTGCTAAATAGGAATGGCGCACCGGCCACACAGTGCGCCACTACTGGTTTTTTTATTCTTTTTTTTGCAAAACTACTAATGGCGCACCGGGGCACAGTGTGCCATTACTAGTTTAAACCAGTAATGGCACACTGTGCCACGGTGCGCCATTAGAATATATAGCTTTTTTATTATTTTTTTATTCTTTTTATTTTTTTATATCCGATCCCCCTCGCCGCCGAGCACCCGGCCCCGGACCATCTCCCCCGCTCCACCAGCCGCTGCCGCCGACCCCCCGCACCCTCCCCTACTCCACCACCGCCGACGACCCACTGCACCCTCCCCCGCTCCACCGGCCGCCGCCGCCGACCCCCCGCACCCTCCCCTACTCCACCGCCGTCGACGACCCACCGCACCCTCCCCCGCTCCACCGGCCGCCGCCGCCGACCCATGAACGCATGATATTTTCAAATAATAAATTCGATGATATTTTTTCATATTCATAAATATTTTCAAATAACAAATTTGATGATATTTTTTAAAAAATTATTACTATCTTTATAAAAAATATTACTGTTATGATTTAAACAAGTTTGAACATATTTAAACACAAATAAATATGAAACAGCACTTTAAATGCATAAAAACAAAAATTGGGGAGCCTGGGAATCGAACCCAGGACCTCCTACTGTGTGTGCTGCGTGCTGACCAATCGAGCTAGTGGGCATGTTCTGATGGAGATAGGGTTAGGTGGGATATAACCTGACCAGTCGAGCTAGTAACTAAAACAAAATTCTAATGGTGCACCAGGGGGGTGCGCCATTAGAACCCTCCCCCACTCCACCTATTCCCCTCGCACTGTGGCCTCCCTCCCTCCCTCGCCAGATCCCCCACTCGACCTCCTCCGTCCGCCGCGCCTGCACGCCGTCGGTGACTCCACCCCCACCGCCCCCCCCCCCGCGCCCGCCGTCGGTGACTCCTTCCCTTCCCTTCCCCAGTTCCTCGTCTCCGGCGCTGCCGCAGGCGCCATTCCGACGACCCCCCTTGGGCTCCGCTGCCGGATCCAACTCCTCAACCACCGCAGGACAGCGCAGGTACGCCAGTTTCTATTCATGTCTCAATGGTATCCATGCTGAGAATGCTAGGTAGATCGACTGAGTGTAGCAATTGTGTGCCACCAATCCACTTTTCTGGAAAATACTTGCTAGAAAACCATCTGAAATATGTGATGCTCGCTACTGTATAATATAGGAGTATGTATGAAGAACTGCCACTTAATAGTAAGTATGAATTGTGTTGTACAAACTATGAATTGTGTACCCACTGCTCATTGGAGTATGAAAGTTGTCAGCAGTTGCTTATGCTAGAGAAGTACTCGTGAAAATTTAGCCGTACTCCAGTGAGTACTCCTTGGAGTTACTTACTCTAGTAGCTTAAATAAGTGCAGTTGATTCACTTACTCCAGTAGCTTAATTAAGTTGCAGTAGTGCTTGTAAGTTTGCAAGTTTTGTGTACTGTACTGCTTGCATCAGTACTTTTGTGTAATCTGACCTATAAATTGTCCAAGCTCTGTTATGATGAGCAGAGTTTTTACTTGCTACTTTCAGTTTCTCTCATTCCTTGGGAAAAGTTTTCCAATTTCTGTTATGATGGCACTATTGGACACATACAGTAGAGCAGCGTTTTTAGTTGTTATACTTTCAGTTACCATCACTGCTTGGGAAAGGCCGAATTGCATGCATTCAGGTCTGCAGTTGATAATGTATCATCATAATGTAGGTGTTGTGTTGTGTGATTCTTCATGCTGAGAACTATAGCTTTTTCAGTTATTTCACTTCTGCAGGTTTTGTGGGAGTGGTTATGTGTCATGCATGTCTTTGCTAGGATCAGACAGTTATAGTGAAAGGCTTCTGTATAAAGAAAAGAAAATGTGATCATGGTGAATGAATTATGTACACTAGTTAGAGCATTAGTGTGGTTTGCTGGTGAGAAGGGAATCAAGGGATGCACATTGTGGGGGTGATGCTTACTAACACTTTGACAAACAAATTCAGAATGTGCTGGACTATATGTTCATTGGTACTACTTGTGATGCTGCTGCTGTACTACTTGGGAATTTTGTGAACTTGTGATGTTGCTGCTGTACCCCGAGAGGCCCTTGAGTTTGCCGGAATGTCGATTAACTTCCGTTCCACTAATATTCATACTAGTGGCGCACCACACAAGACACTAATGGCGCACTGAAGGCTATACTAATGGCGCACTAGGCGGTGCGCCATTAGAACACCAGATACTAATGGCGCACCAGACATGCGCCATTAGAATTTAATTTTAATGGTGTGATGCCAGTGGCGCACCAGTAGTGCGCCATTATAAGGCAAAATCGGTGCGCCACTAGCATGCCTTCTCCTAGTAGTGATACTTCCAGTCCGTTTTAACTTCCGGCCCATGTATGGCCCATGACGTCTTTCGGCCCATATGAGGCCCTTAGTAACCCTCGGCCCATTAACGGCCCGTGGTAAAACTGGCCCGTAATGAACAGTGTATCACTTTATACCCATTAACGGCCCATTATTCCGTTGGGCCGTTTGTAGCCCATGTTATCTTTCGGCCTTCTGAGGGCCCATTTATTCGTGGGCTCATTTCCAGCATTCGTTTACTTTCGGCCCGTTACTGCTTGTGGGCCAAATTCAGCCCGTGGTTACAGTCGGCCCATTTGTGGCCCGTTAATACGTTGGGCCGTTTTCATAGCGTCATCAAATACGGCTAATTAACGACGGCCCGTTATGGTCGGCCCATCAACGGACGATTTCAACTCTAGCCCATTTACGGTCATAATGTGGTCTATTATTGGCCCATGTTTGGCCACCCGATCATACGGCCAGTAGAAGGCCCATTGATGACACGGCCCGTAGAAGGCCCATTGTGTCTACGGCCCGTATAAGGCCCATTGTTTCTACGCCCCATAGAAGGCCCATTGTTTCTACGTGTTGGAAATATGCCCTAGAGGAAATAATAAATTGGTTATTATTATATTTCCTTGTTCATGATAATCATTTATTATCCATGCTATAACTGTATTGATAGGAAACTCAAATACATGTGTGGATACATAGACAACACCATGTCCCTAGTAAGCCTCTAGTTGACTAGCTCGTTGATCAATAGATGGTTACGGTTTCCTGACCATGGACATTGGATGTCGTTGATAACGGGATCACATCATTAGGAGAATGATGTGATGGACAAGACCCAATCGTAAGCCTAGCACAAAGATCGTGTAGTTCGTATGCTAAAGCTTTTCGAATGTCAAGTATCATTTCCTTAGACCATGAGATTGTGCAACTCCCGGATAACGTAAGAATGCTTTGGGTGTACCAAACGTCACAACGTAACCGGGTGGCTATAAAGGTACACTACGGGTATCTCTGAAAGTGTCTGTTGGGTTGGCACGAATCGAGACTGGGATTTGTCACTCCGTGTGACGGAGAGGTATCTCTGGGCCCACTCGGTAGGACATCATCATATGCGCAATGTGACCAAGGAGTTGATCACGGGATGATGTGTTACGGAACGAGTAAAGAGACTTGCTGGTAACGAGATTGAACAAGGTATCGAGATACCGACGATCGAATCTCGGGCAAGTGCAATACCGCTAGACAAAGGGAATGGAATACGGGATTGATTGAATCCTCGACATCGTGGTTCACTCGATGAGATCATCGTGGAACATGTGGGAGCCAACATGGGTATCCAGATCCCGCTGTTGGTTATTGTCCGGAGAGGTGTCTCGGTCATGTCTACATGGTTCCCGAACCCGTAGGGTCTACACACTTAAGGTTCGGTGACGCTAGGGTTATAGGGAATAGATGTACGTGGTTATCGAATGTTGTTAGGAGTCCCGGATGAGATCCCGGACGTCACGAGGAGTTCCGGAATGGTCCGGAGGTAAAGATTTATATATAGGAAGTATGGTTTTGGCCACCGGAATTGTTCCGGGCATCACCGGTAGTGTACCGGGACCACCGGAGGGGTCCGGGGGTCCATCGGGAGGGGCCACGGGCCCCGGAGGCATACATGGGCCAAGTGAGAGAAGGGACCAGCCCCTAGGTGGGCTGGGGCGCCTCCCCACCAAGGCCCATGCAACTAGGGAGAAGAGGGGGCAAACCGTAAGGACAGATGGGCCCTAAGGCCCATGCCTGGTGCACCTCCCTCTCCCCCCCACTTTGCCGCCACCCCAGATGGGGATTGGGGCTGCCGCCACCCCTAGGGTGGAAACCCTAGGTGGGGGCGCAGCCCTCCCTCTCCCCCTATATATAGTGGAGGCAAAGGGGCAGCCCGACACCCAAGTTCTGGCGCAGCCCTTCCCCTCTCCCGCGGTGCTTGGCGAAGCCCTGCAGGATTGCCACGCTCCTCCTTCACCACCACGCCGTCGTGCTGCTGCTGGACGGAGTCTTACCCAACCTCTCCTTCTCCCCTTGCTAGATCAAGGCATGGGAGACGTCACCGGGCTGCATGTGTGTTGAACGCGGAGGTGCCGTCCGTTCGGCACTAGGATCATCGGTGATTTGGATCAGGACGAGTACGACTTCGTCAACCCCATTCACTTGAACGCTTCCGCTTAGCGATCTACAAGGGTATGTAGATGCACTCTCCTTCCCCTCCTTGCTAGATTACTCCATAGATTGATCTTGGTGATGCGTAGAATTTTTTTGAATTTCTGCTATGATCCCCAACAGTGGCATCATGAGCCAGGTTTATGCGTAGTTTCTATGCACAAGTAGAACACAAAGCAGTTGTGGGCGTCGATATTGTCAATTTACATGCCGTTACTAGTCTTATCTTGATTCGGCGGCATCGTGGGATGAAGCGGCCCGGACCGACCTTACACGTACTCTTACGTGAGACAGGTTCCACCGACTGAAATGCACTAGTTGCATAAGGTGGCTAGCGGGTGTCTGTCTCTCCCACTTTAGTCAGATCGGATTCGATGAAAAGGGTCCTTATGAAGGGTAAATAGAAATTGGCATATCACGTTGTGGTTTTGGCGTAGGTAAGAAACGTTCTTGCTAAGAAACCTATAGCAGCCACGTAAAAATTTTCAACAACAATTAGAGGACGTCTAACTTGTTTTTGCAGCATATGCCGTGTGATGTGATGTGGCCAAAAAGGATGTGATGAATGATATATGTGATGTATGAGATTGATCATGTTCTTGCAATAGGAATCACGACTTGCATGTCGATGAGTATGACAACCGGCAGGAGCCATAGGAGTTGTCTTAATTTATTTATGACCTGCGTGTCAACATAAACGTCATGTAATTACTTTACTTTATTGCTAACTGTTAGCTGTAGTAGTAGAAGTAATAGTTGGCGAGACAACTTCATGAAGACATGACGATGGAGATCATGGTGTCATGCCGGTGACGATGATGATCATGGAGCCCCGAAGATGGAGATCAAAAGGAGCGAAGTGATGATGGCCATATCATGTCACTATTTGATTGCTTGTGATGTTTATCATGTTTTTACATCTTATTTGCTTAGAACGATGGTAGCTTAAATAAGATGATCCCTCACTAAAATTTCAAGAAAAGTGTTCTCCCTAACTGTGCACCGTTGCGAAGTTTCGTTGTTTCGAAGCACCACATGATGATCAGGTGTGATAGATTCTAACGTTCGAATACAACGGGTGTTAACGAGCCTAGCATGTACAGACATGGCCTCGGAACACATGCGAAACACTTAGGTTGACTTGACGAACCTAGCATGTACAGACATGGCCTCGGAACACGGAGGACCGAAAGGTCGAACATGAGTCGTATAGAAGATGCGATCAACATGAGATGTTCACTGATTATGACTAGTCCCTCTCACGTGATGATAGGACACGGCCTAGTCGATTCAGATCATGTATCACTTAGATGACTAGAGGGATGTCTATCTGAGTGGGAGTTCATGAAATAATCAGATGAACTCAATTATCATGAACATAGTAAAAAGGACTTTGCAAATTATGTCGTAGCTTACGCTTTAATTCTACTGTTTTAGATATGTTCCTAGAGAAAAGTTAGTTGAAAGTTGATAGTAGCAATTATGCGGACTGGGTCCGTAAACTGAGGATTGTCCTCATTGCTGCGCAGAAGGATTATGTCCTTAATGCACCGCTCAGTGAGCTGAACCTCGAGCGTCGGTTTTGGATGTTGCGAACATCTGACATACACGTTTTGATGACTACATGATAGTTCAGTGCGTAATGCTAAATGGTTTAGAATTGAGGCACCAAAGACGTTTTTGAAACATCGCAGAACATACGAGATGTTCCAAGGACTGAAATTGAGATTTTAGGCTAGTGCCCACGTCAAGAGGTATGAGACCTTTGACAAGTTTCTTAAGCCTGCAAACTAAGGACAAAAGCTCAATCGTTGAGCATGTGCTCAGATTGTATGAGTACAACAATTGCTTGAATCGAGTGGGAGTTGATCTTCCATATGAGATAGTGATGGTTCTCCAAAGTCACTGCCACCAAGCTACTAGAGCTTCGTGATGAACTATAACATATCAGGGATAGATATGATCCTTGAGCTATTCGCGACACCGCGAAAGTAGAAATCAAATAGGAGCATGAATTGTTGATGGTTAGTAAAACCACTAGTTTCAAGAAGGGCAAGGGCAAGTAGAACCAAAGCCCGAGACTAAGTGCTTCTGTAATAAGGGGAATGGTCACTGAAGCAGAACCACCCTAGATACTTGGTAGATGAGAAGGCTGGCAAGGTTGACAGAAGTATGTATTGGACATATAATCAATGTGTACTTTACTAGTACTCCTAGTAGCAGCAGGGTATTAGATACCGGTTCGGTTGCTAAGTGTTAGTAACTCGAAATAAAAGGCTACAAAATAAACGGAGACTAGCCAAAGGTGAGACGACGATATGTGTTGGAAGAGTTTCCAAGGTTGATGTGATCAAACATCGCACGCTCCGTCTACCATCGGGATTGGTGTTTGCGTTGAGCATATACATGATTGGATTATATTTATCGCAATACGATTATTCATTTAAGGAGAATAATGGTTACTCTGTTTATTTAATAATACCTTCAATGGTCTTGCACCTGAAATGAATGGTTTATTGAATCCCGATAGTAGTGATACACATGTTCATGCCAAAAGATATAAGACAGTAATGATATTAGCACATACTTGTGGCACTGCAATTTGAGTCATATTGGTATAAAACGCATGAAGAAGCTCCATGTTGATGGATCTTTGGACTCACTTGATTTTGGATCACTTGAGACATGCGAACCATGCCTATTGGTATATATGCATGAAGAAACTCCATACAGATGGATCGTTTGGGCTCACTTGATTTAGAATCACTTGAGACATGCAAATCATACCGCATGGGCAAGATGACTGAAAGGCCTTGTTTTCAGTAAGATGGAACAATAAAGTAACTTGTTGGAAGTAATACATCTTGATGTGTACAGTCCAATGAGTGCTGAGGCATGTAGTGGATATCGTCATGTTCTTACTTCACAGATGATTTGAGTAGATGCTAAGTATATTTACTTGATGAAACACAAGTCTAAATTATTGAAAGGTTCAAGTAATTTCAGAGTGAAGTTGAAGATCATCGTGACAAGAGGATAAAATATCTATGATATGATCATAGAGGTGAATATCTGAATTACGAGTTTGGCACACAGTTAAGACATTGTGGAAATTGTTTCACAACTTATACCACCTGGAACACCATAGTGTGATGGTGTGTCCGAACATCATAACTGCACCCTATTGGATATGGTGCATACCATGATGTCTCTTATCGAATTACCACTATAGTTTATGGGTTAGGCATTAGAGACAACCACATTCACTTTAAATAGGGCACCACGCAATTCCGTTTGAGTCGACCGTATGAACTATGGTTCAGAGAAACCTAAGCTGTTGTTTCTTAAAGGTTTGGGGCTGCGACGCTTATGTGAAAAAGTTTCAGGCTGATAAGCTCGAACCCAAAGCGGATAAATGCATCTTCATAGGACACCCAAAACAGTTGGGTATACCTCCTGTCTCAGATCCGAAAGCAATAGGAATTGTTTCTTGAATCGGGTCCTTTCTCGAGGAAAAGTTTCTCTCGAAAGAATTGAGTGGGAGGATGGTGGAGACTTGATGAGGTTATTGAACCGTCACTTCAACTAGTGTGTAGCAGGGCACAGGGAGTTGTTCCTGTGGCACCTACACCAATTGAAGTGGAAGCTTATGATGGTCATCATAAAACTTCGGATCAAGTCACTACCAAACCTCGTAGGACGACAAGGATGCGTGCTACTTCAGAGTGGTACGTAATCCTGTCTTGGAAGTCATGTTGCTAGACAACAATGAACCTACGAGCTATGGAGAAGCGATGGTGGGCCCGGATTCCGAAAAATGGCTCGAGGCCATAAAATCCGAGAGAGGATCCATGTATGAAAAGAAAGTGTAGACTTTGGAAGAACTACTTGATGTTCGTAAGGCTGTTAGGTACATGTGGATTTTTTAAAAGGAAGACGGACAATGATGGTATGTATCACCATTAAGAAAGCTCGACTTGTCGTTAAGATGTTTTCCGACAAGTTCAAGGAGTCGACTATGATGAGACTTTCTCACTCGTAGCGATGCTAGGAGTCTGTTGGAATTATGTTAGCAGTTACTGCATTATTTATGAAATCTTACAGATACGATGTCAAAACATTGTTTCTTCGACGATTTTCTTGAGGAAAAGGTTGTATGTGATACAACCAGAAGGTTTTGTCAATCCTGAAAGATGCTAACAAGTATGCAAAGCACCAGCAACCCTTCTAAGGACTGGAGTAAGCATCACGGGGTTGGAATGTACGCTTTGATGAGATGATCAAAGATTTGGGTTTATACAAAGTTTATGAGAAACCTGTATTTCCAAAGAAGTGAGTGGGAGCACTATATAATTTTTGATGAGTATATGTTGTGAACATATGGTTGATCAGAAATGATGTAGAATTTCTGGAAAGCATATAGGGTTATTTTAAAGGTGTTTTTCAATGGAAAACCTGGATTAAGCTACTTGAACATTGAGCATCAAGATCTATAAGGATAGATCAAAAACGCTTAATGGTACTTTCAAATGAGCACATACCTTGACATGATCTTGAAGGTGTTCAAGATGGATCAGCCAAAGAAGGAGTTCTTGCCTGAGTTGTAAGTTATGAATTTAAGACTTAAAGCTCGACCACGGCAGAAGAAAGAGGAAGGACGAAGGTCATCCCCTATGCTTTTGTCATAGGCTCTATACGGTATGCCATGCTGAGTACCGCACCTGATGTGTGCCTTGCCACATGTCTGGCAAGAGGGTACAAAGATGATCTAGGAATAGATCACCAGATAGCGGTCAAAATTATCCTTAGAGGAATAAGGATATGTTTCTCGGTTATGGAGGTGATAGAGAGTTCGACGTAAAGAGTTACATTGATGCAAGCTTAACACCTATCCGGATAGCTCTGAGTAGTGATACCGGATTCGTATCGTAGAACAGTTATTTGAAATGGGTCCAAATATAGCATAGTAGCTGCATCCACAAGATGACATACATACGGATCTGAATGTTACATACCCGTAGACTACAACCTCTCTCACAAGCATAACATGATCAAACCCAGAACTCATTGAGTGTTAATAACATAATGATGTGAACTAGATTATTGACTCTAGTAAACTCTTTGGATGTTGGTCACATGGCGATGTGACCTGTGAGTGTTAATCACATGGCGATGTGAACTAGATTATTGACTCTAGTGCAAGTGGGAGACTGTTGGAAATATGCCCTAGAGGCAATAATAAATTGGTTATTATTATATTTCCTTGTTCATGATAATCGTTTATTATCCATGCTATAATTGTATTGATAGGTGAAGGAAATATGCCCTAGAGGCAATAATAAAGTTATTATTTATTTCCTTATATCATGATAAACCTTTATTATTCATTCTAGAATTGTATTAACCGGAAACATAATACATGTGTGAATACATAGACAAACAGAGTGTCACTAGTATGCCTCTACTTGACTAGCTCGTTGATAAAAGATGGTTATGTTTCCTAACCATAAACAAAGAGTTGTTATTTGATTAACGGGATCACATCATTAGGTGAATGATCTGATTGACATTACCCATTCCATTAGCTTAGCACCCGATCGTTTAGTATGTTGCTATTGCTTTCTTCATGACTTATACAAGTTCCTATGACTATGAGATTATGCAACTCCCGTTTACCGGAGGAACACTTTGTGTGCTACCAAACATCACAACGTAACTGGGTGATTATAAAGGAGCTCTACAGGTGTCTCCAAAGGTACATGTTGGGTTGGCATATTTCGAGATTAGGATTTGTCACTCCGATTGTCGGAGAGGTATCTCTGGGCCCTCTCGGTAATGCACATCACATAAGCCTTGCAAGCATTGCAACCAATGAGTTAGTTGCGAGATGATGTATTACGGAACGAGTAAAGAGACTTGCCGGTAACGAGATTGAACTAGGTATTGGATACCGACGATCGAATCTCGAGCAAGTAACATACCGATGACAAAGGGAACAATGTATGTTGTTATGTGGTCTGACCGATAAAGATCTTCGTAGAATATGTAGGAGCCAATATGGGCATCCAGGTCCCACTATTGGTTATTGATAGGAGATTTGTCTCAGTCATGTCTACATTGTTCTCGAACCGTAGGGTCCGCATGCTTAACGTTACGATGACAGTTATTATGAGTTTATGCATTTTGATGTACCGAAGTTAGTTCGGAGTCCCGGATGTGATCACGGACATGACGAGGAGTCTCGAAATGGTCGAGACATAAAGTGTTCCGAGTGATTTTGGATAAAACCGGAGTGCCGGAGGGGTTACCGGAACCCCCCGGGGAAGTAATGGGCCTTATTGGGCCTGAGGGGAGAGAGAGGGCAGCAGCCCAGGAGGTGGCGCACCCCCCCCCATTGGGAGTCCGAATTGGACTAGGGAGGGGGGCGCGGCCCCTCTTTCCCTCTCCCTCTCCCTCTCTTTCCTTCCCCCTCTTTCTTCCTAGTTGGACTAGGAAAGGGGAGTCCTACTCGCACTACGAGGAGGACTCCCCCTCCCTTGGGCGCGCCCCATAGGGCCGGCCGGCCTCCCCCCCTTGCTCCTTTATATACGGGGGCAGGGGGGCACCGTAGAACACACAAGTTGATCCTCGTGATCGTTCCTTAGCCATGTGCGGTGCCCCCCTCCACCATATTCCACCTCGATCATACCGTTGTAGTGGTTAGGCGAAGCCCTGCGTCGGTAGAACATCATCATCGTCACCACGCCGTTGTGCTGACGGAACTCATCCCCGAAGCTTTGCTGGATCGGAGCCCGGGGAGCGTCATCGAGCTGTACGTGTGCTAAGAACTCGGAGGTGCCGGAGTAACGGTGCTTGGATCGGTCGGATCGGGAAAACGTACGACTACTTCCTCTACGTTGCTTTAACGCTTCCGCTTCGGTCTATGAGGGTACGTAGACAACACTCTCCCCTCTCATTGCTATGCATCACCATGATCTTGCGTGTGTGTAGGAATTTTTTTGAAATTACTACGTTCCCCAACAATAGGAAACTCAGATACATGTGTGGATACATAGACAACACCATGTTCCTAGTAAGCCTCTAGTTGACTAGCTCATTGATCAATAGATGGTTACGGTTTCCTGACCATGGACATTGGATGTCGTTGATAACGGGATCACATCATTAGGAGAATGATGTGATGGACAAGACCCATTCCTAAGCCTAGCACAAAGATCATGTAGTTCGTATGCTAAAGCTTTTCTAATGTCAAGTATCATTTACTTAGACCATGAGATTGTGCAACTCCCGGATACCGTAAGAATGCTTTGGGTGTACCAAACGCCACAACGTAACTGGGTGGCTATAAAGGTACACTATGGGTATCTCCGAAAGTGTCTGTTGGGTTGGCATGAATCGAGACTGGGATTTGTCACTCCGTGTAACGGAGAGGTATCTCTGGGCCCACTCGGTAGGACATCATCATATGCGCAATGTGACCAAGGAGTTGATCACGGGATGATGTGTTACGGAACGAGTAAAGAGACTTGCTGGTAACGAGATTGAACAAGGTATCGAGATACCGACGAACGAATCTCGAGCAAGTGCAATACCGCTAGACAAAGGGAATGGAATACGGGATTGATTGAATCCTCGACATCGTGGTTCATCCGATGAGATCATCGTGGAACATGTGGGAGCCAACATTGGTATCCAGATCCCGCTGTTGGTTATTGGCCGGAGAGGTGTCTCGGTCATGTCTACATGGTTCCCGAACCCGTAGGGTCTACACACTTAAGGTTCGGTGACGCTAGGGTTATAGGGAATAGATGTACGTGGTTACCGAATGTTGTTAGGAGTCCTGGATGAGATCCTGGACGTCACGAGGAGTTCCGGAATGGTCCGGAGGTAAAGATTTATATATAGGAAGTATGGTTTTGGCCACCGGAAGTGTTCCGGGCATCACCGGTAGTGTACCGGGACCACCGGAGGGGTCCGGGGTTCCACCGGGAGGGGCCACAGGCCTCGGAGGCATACATGGGCCAAGTGTGAGAAGGGACAAGCCCCTAGGTGGGCTGGGGCGCCTCCCCACCAAGGCCCATGCGCCTAGGGAGAAGAGGGGGCAAACCCTAACGACGGATGGGCCCTAAGGCCCATGCCTGGTGCGCCTCCCTCCCCCCCCCACTTGGGCGCCACCCTAGATGGGGATTGGGGCTGCCTCCACCCCTAGGGTGGAAACCCTAGGTGGGGGCAGATCTCTCCCTCTCCCCCTATATATAGTGGAGGCAAAGGGGCAGCCCGACACCCAAGTTCTGGCGCAGCCCTTCCCCTCTCCCGCGGTGCTTGGCAAAGCCCTGCAGGATTGCCACGCTCCTCCTTCACCACCACGCCGTCGTGCTGCTGCTGGACGGAGTCTTCCAAACCTCTCCTTCTCCCCTTGCTGGATCAAGGCGTGGGAGATGTCACCGGGCTGCATGTGTGTTGAACGCGGAGGTGCCGTCCGTTCGGCACTAGGATCATCGGTGATTTGGATCACGACGAGTACGACTCCATCAACCCCGTTCACTTGAACGCTTCCGCTTAGCGATCTACAAGGGTATGTAGATGCACTCTCCTTCCCCTCGTTGCTATATTACTCCATAGATTGATCTTGGTGATGCGTAGAAATTTTTTGAATTTCTGCTACGATCCCCAACACTACGGCCCTTAGAAGGCCCATTGTTTCTACGGCCCGTAGGAGGCCCATGTTAACTACAGTAAATAAGTAGCCCATGGATAATGTGGCCTAGTTTTAAAAAATAGTTTATTGTGGCCACTAGCAAACCGCGGAAAAAGAACTGCACTGACTACAACAAAACAAATAAACAAGACAATAAGGAAATAAATAGGCAAGCAACTTACGCTAGGCTATCACGGCTATTACACATATTACATCCACTGGGCATCAAAGTTCGCCACCAGTACAAATATAGGGAACAAAGCAGCATATAAACGCCACAGTAAAACAAGTCCAGAACAGAAACCACTTCAGAAGAGCTCAAGAAACAATATCCTGGGTACCCATAATGCTGGCAAGATTCTTAGCAAGCTTATTAACTTTCTCTTGTATGGCGCTCAAATCCTCCAGCACTTGTTGTTGCACCAGAAAGTATGCATCTGAATTCTGCAGGGACTTCCTTAGTCCTTCGGCTTCCTATCACATAACATCTGATCAATGTCTTCCAACTTAAAGTTCAGACTCAAGAAGCCGAACTGATTCAGGCAACGAGTTCGAAGAGCTGGTGCCAGCAGTAGTAGCCCGTAACTCGAACACTACATCAAGACAGGACTTTGGGGTTGTCTTAGTGTCTTCAATATAGTCTTTATTAGCTTTCTTGGAGCCCAACAGGGATGTCTCACTATCTTGAACCTTATCTGCATTACTTCCTGTACCATTGCATAACGGGGTACTCTTCTCCAATATTTTATCCGCATTCTAAAAGAGAAACAAACAAACACATCACAGGTTTACAATGTAGTATATGAAACTCATTTTGGTAAACCAGTTCAGTAGTAAGGTGGACAGGATAACAACATGAAAAAATATATATGTATGTAGTATGGTCACTGTATGGCTATATCATTCTAGGTTCTGTTGCCAAATCAAGACAGATACAGTTCGAATCATATCTATTTAAGGCAAAGCAGTTTAGACAGAATATAAGTGTGGGAAACTACACAGCAATAAAAACACTTGTAAGGTGCATGGCATGAGAATATAACTGTTTATTCAATTGAAACTGAAATCAACATAGAGCAAGTTATAATGGCAAACACGTTAAAGGAACAGGTTTAAAACATACTTGTTGCGCCATTGGAGTTTCAATTGCATCCTTCAATTTTGAAATTAGTTGGTATGAGTAAATACAGTGATGCAAAGAGCAAAGTAGTATGAACCACAGCTACGGAACCTGACCTGAGAACAATTCTTCTTCTACTTTAAGCGTTGACTTGGGGTTCGGAGTGGTGGTCCTCGTGCTTTGGGCACTGCAGTTGCCTTATTAACTGCTCGTGTTTGGGTGCTCTATGGTGGAGACGGTGTTGTGTCAACGGCAACTGGGTTACTATCTGTTGGGGTTGGGGTTAGAAGTGGTGTAGCTGGTTCTCTGTCGAACTGGGTAGGGGTACAATTTGCGTGAGTCTGGGTTATGTGTGTGGAGCTGGTTCTTGGGAAAGTACAACCGTGGTTCTATCTCCATCAACAGGTAGCACGATCTTTTCTAAAGACTGTGTTTTTACTCCCACAGATACTGCCATCACCCCCTCCAATTGAAATGGCTGATAAACAAGAAAAGTAGTTGAATGTACAGACATTGTAAGATAGACAGGTGCAATGAATAGTAGGGAAGAAAACAAGGCATGAAATAATTCACATTTATGTTGTCTAACCAAACAGAATAGCAGGACATAATTTCACATAGATGATGGCTAATTAAATAGGATAGCATGACACAATTTCACATGTATGATGGCTAACTAAACAGGATAGAATGACATACTTCAAAATATGATGACTATGTAAACAGGATGACATGATATAACTATACGATGTGTCTATTAAAGTGGTTGGCATGCCATAAATCACAAACATGCCATCGATGGAAACATGATGGCATGATATAATTCACAGATAGAATGACATAATTCAAAATATGATGACTATGTGAACAGGATGAGATGATATAACTATATTATGTCTTTAGAAAATGGGTTGGCATGCCATAATTCAGATACATGCTGTCTATGTAAACATCATGGCATGATATAATTCAAATATATGATTTATATACTAAGGAAGTGAGCAGAGCGCAATCGCATATATGATGTGTCAACTAAGGAGATGGCATTCAATATCGTGTATATGATCTAAAAACTAAGCATTGCAATACAACATATCCATGATATGAGTAATATAACCCTACCAAGTTTGAGAATACACCTCAGGGGGATAATAGGACTGGTCATCTGCCTCTGAATCCTCCTCTGAAGGGCTATCTGTAACCCGCAAGATATCTGCTTCACCAGGTAGCATTGTTTGCTCTGAAGACCTTGTTTTCACTCCAGATTTCTCCATCACCAATTCAAATGGCTGATGCACAGGAAGAGCAGTTGAATATACAAACATTGTCGACAAAAGCAATGAGAAATACAAAAAGAAGGACGGCATGATATAATTCACATATATGATGCTTGGTTAAACAGCATGGCATTGCATAATTCACATATATAATTCCTTGCAACAAGATAGCATTGCATATTTCACATATATAATGTCTTGTAACAAGATGGCATTGCATAATTCACATACACTAGTAGAAAACAGGGCATTTGTCCCAGTTCGTAAGGGCCTTTAGTCCCGGTTCATAAACCGGGACTAAAGGGTCGTTACTAATACGTCCCCCCTTTAGTCCTGGTTCAAACCAGAACTGGGACAGATGGGCCTCCACGTGGCCGCTGCCGGCAGCCCAGGCAGGGGGGGCATTGGTCCCGGTTGATGACATAAACCGGGACCAAAAGGCTTCCACGCGTCAGCAGCTGGCTGGAGCTGAGGTTTTTCTTTTTTTTAAAAAGTGGGTGTTTTAGGGGTTTAGGGGGTTATTTTTAGGTTGTTATTAGCTAGCTAATAGAGAGAGGTGTCCTCTCTTATATCTTTATCCTTGGTTTACTAACGCTACTACTATGTTCATTTCAGCCGCAGATATATATATATATAATATAACTCATGCATGCTCACATCATACATCATCATATATAATAACAAGTCCTACTAATTAAGCATCATCATAAAACTTCTACTCGTTATTAATAATAAGTCATATGATCATCATCCTCATAGTCATCGAACGCAACCCTACATAATTGTTCTTAGCACATGATCATCAGTATCAGGTAGGACCTAAACACACTTAAGGTAAAATAGCATAAAACAATATAGACCCTGACTCTCCATTATGAAGAATGGAGATCATCCTGTCTCCAATTCTTGCCCCTCGCTTCCTTTTGCTTCCAAGAAGCTCCTTACGACTGTCCATACATTTTTTCCATTCTTTGATTGTCATGTCTCCAATTCTTTTAGAAATCTGATATGGACAGTTGAGATTCGTAGGATGACCTGGATATATGTTCAAAACACGAAGGCTGCCACCATTCTGATACATCAAATTAGGCACACAATCCTCTGGGATTCTCTGTTGAAAAACATAGTAATAACGTAGTTTTAGAAGTATGCAAAAAGATGCACGGATGTCGTAATAGTAAAAAATCTTACCAGGGTATCTCCATGGTAGTTACCGTAGTTCAACACGGGCACTAGTGGCACGTATTGACCATAATGTTGAGGAGTTCGATTGTAGATATTGTAATTCTCAAGATCATTACAAAATCCAACCAGATGAGTTTTCTCCTTGTAAGTTAACTCAGAGCCATCGGTGTAGTAAGTTCTATCTACCATCTTCTGCACATTCTTTGATACTTCAAAATAAGCTGTCAATGGAAATAAGCTGTCAACTATTTTGAAATGAACAAATAAATTAGTTAATAATTAACTATGTTTGAGAAACTCACATAGCGGTAGAACTAGAGGCGTATCAACAAGGACCCAAATGTCCATATTGTCTTGCTCGATTTCAGGATCACCAAGATCCATGGTGACAAGCATACCCTCATCAAAACCATACAATTTGCAAAATGCTTCCCAATTTTTGCAACCAAAATGGGTTACGCTCTCAGCATTATACAACTTTACTTCAAAATCCACATCATGATGGGTCCTTAGGTGAATTTTCTTCGTTTCAAAATTTTCATGGTCTTCAAAATCCATCCTCTCCAAGACATAGCGTCTTGCATGGCATGGGATAAACTATACTCGAATTGTAAAAAATGAAAATTACACGTTGAAATAGTTGAAGTCATGCTTAATTATGAAAAAAAAACACTTGTCGTCGTTGCGTACCATTTCAACTTCGAAGGTCTCCTCGAGCTTAATGCTGCAGCGCCGACCATCGTCCAGGTGAGGCCTGTCGCACTGACCTTGGTCGTCGTGGCACCAGTCGCACTCCCCCGGGAGACTTCCGTCGTCCGATGATGACATTTCCTATATGTTCATAATTCAAAGACTAAATTAGATCATTATTATTCAACTAATCATATGCATATGCCTTGCATAGTACTCTCCAATTTTAGCATTCAATAAGAAAAATCAAATCGCAAAATAAAGTAGTATTCAAATTAGGATGCATTCAATTATAAGAAAAACTACATCATCTCCATGTGTCTATACATCAAATATTATCACTAATACACGTCGAATACTATCATACATATTGCCAGTACAGCTAGAACCGTAGCACCCGACGGGTATCGGCGCGGGCGGTGGACACCCAAAGGGAAGGAACCATCACAGGATCATAGCTACAGTGAGATCCCTGAAGAACCTGCCCTCCAACGCAACCATGTAGCGACGGACGTGCTGGTCCTCCTCGCTGACACGGTGACGTACCACCTCCGCGGTGTCCGGAAGCCTCGGCACCGTCACTGGCCCACGCGACCGCCACCAAACAAGGATCGGGTCAACGACGGGCTGGCTCCTCACCAAGCTACGCCCCCCGGAAGGTAGCGCCTCCCAGTACCACCCCGGTGGAGCCCAGTCCCGGACATGGCCCATCTGGTCAAGCAGGTGTCGTCCTCCACCGACTCGACGACGAGGATGCGGAATAGGCATCGTCTACGTCGATGCGGGAATAATTGCTTTAACTGAAAAAATAAACTAGTTCTATCAATTTTCTTGCTAAAAATAAACTACTTCTATAGTAAAATAAACTAGTTTTATTAAATCAACTAGTTCAACTACTAAGCACTTACTATAAATAGAATAATGTAGTACTTACTAAAAATAAACAACTTTACCTAGTTCTAACTAATTCCATTAAACACTTTCTAAGTAGTACTAATTACTAAAAGTTATCGGGGAGGGGGTATATCGACAACGACATACCCGATAACAAAAATTAGAAGAGGAAGAAGAAGAAAAAAAGAGGAGAAGAAGAAAGGAATAGAAGAGGAAGAAGAAGAAAAAAAGAGGAGAAGAAGAAGGAATAATAGAGGAGAAGAAGAAGAAGAAGAATTCTTCTTCTCCTCTCTTACTTCTTCTTCTCCTCGTTTTTTTCTTCTTTTTCATCTTCTTATTTATTTCTCCTGTTATTCCTCTCCTCTTCTTCTTATTCTTCTTCTTCTTCTCCTTCTTCCTCTTCTTATTTTCCTTTTTTCTTTCCTTCTTTTTCTTCTAAATATGAACATATACGTAAATTGACAAAGATAATTCTATGAACAAAAAAAATCATAAAAATTCTATGAACAAAATTACAACAAAAAATTGATAAAAATTCTATGAAAAAATTGACATATTCTTTGCATATATATGAACACACAAACTTTTGCATATGCAACAAATATCACCAAAAAATGTATGAATAGTAAAAAATTCTAACTTTTGCATCTAAACTATACATCTAAATTAACTACAACAATTCAATTAACTATACATCTAAACTACGCATCTAAATTAACTACAACAACTCAATTAACTCTACATCCTAAATTATGCATCTAAATTAACTACACATCTAAATTAGGAAATTACGAAACGGGCCGGGGCGGCGATCGACGAGGAGGCCGGCAGGACACGGGGGCGACGGTGAGGGGCGCGGCGACGGCGACGGCGACGGTGATGGGCGTGGAGACGGCAACGGTGAGGGGGCACGACGTCGGCGACGAGGAGGCAGGGGGGCACGGGGAGGCGACGGGCGATGAGGAGGCAGGGGCGGCGACAGCGACGGTGAGGGGCATGGCGTCGGCGGCAAGGAGGCAGGGGGCACGGGGCGGCGACGGCGTCTGCGGCCGCGCGGGACGGCGTCGGAGGCAGGTGCGACGGCAAGGCGCAGACTGGCGGCGTCGTGGGGTGGGGAAGAACGAACAGAATGAAAAATTTCACAAGTGCTACTTATATAGACGAAGCATTGGTCCCGGTTCGTGACAGAAACCGGGATGAATGCCGCCTTTAGTCCTGGTTGGTGCCACCAACCGGGACCAAAGGCCACCTTTTGGCAGCCCAAAGGGCGGGAAGCGGCGGCCTTTGGTCCCGGTTGGTGGCACCAACTGGGACTAAAGGGGGCATTCGTCCCGGTTTCCGTCACGAACCGGGACCAATTCCACCCTTTAGTCCCGGTTGGTGCCACCAACCGGGACCAATGGCCTTGCGCTGGCGCGGTGGTGGGAGTTTAGTACCACCTCGCTAGTTGAGAGTGACCAGCACCTGTTTATAAGCTCCGCTGCCTCTTCCCTCTCGAACTCCTCTGAAATGCAGGCTTATGGGCCTGATTGGACACTGCAATGCCTGTGGGCCTACTGGGCCTGCTGCGGGCCTGAATCTTGGCCCATGGTTGGGTTTCTAGTCGTATTCAGGCCGTGCTGGCCCAGTAGGTGGCATTTTTTTCTTTTTTCTATTTATTTTTTTGTCTCTACTTAGAACTAAATACTTATAGTTTTCTATTGATTTCTTTTTTCTTTTAGGTCACAAAAATTATAAACTTTCTGCTAGTGCCATTAGTTTTCAAATTAGAATAGTTAAAATTTGAATTCTATGAAATTTGTGTGAATCTCAAGTTTGTGATTAACTTTACTAGTGCCATTAGTGTCAAATTAGAATAGTTCAAATTGATTTTTGAGTCAATCTTTTTCCGGCTATTTAATAGTAGGTGGCACTTTTTTTTGTAGTGATTTCTTTTTTATTTTACGTCATAAAAATTATAAACTTTCTGTTAGTGCCATTAGTTTTAAAATTTGAATAGTTTAAATTTGAATTTTTGAAAATTTGTGTGAATCACTAGTTTATGAATAACTTTACTCAATTTGGTAATTTTAGTTAGTCATAACAAATATTATAGGCATTTTTTTTCTTTTTTGCTATTTATTTTTTCATTTCTACTTAGAACTAAATACTTATAGTTTTTTAGTGATTTCTTTTTTCTTTTAGGTCAAAAAAAATAAAAACTTCTCTTTTAGTGAACATAGATGCACTTATAGAGAAAATTAAACATAAATTCATAATTAATTTCTATTTATGAATTTAGGTCCAATTTCCTCTATAGGTGCATCTATTTTCACTTTGAGAGGAGCTCAACAACGCAGAGAGGGACGGGCTTATAAACAGGTGTGGGCGCCCTTCGGTTGGCGAGGTGGGACTAAACTCTGGGCCAAACCTTTAGTCCCGGTTCCTGGCATGAACCGGTACTAAAGGGCAGCCTTTGGTCCCGGTTCATGCCACGAACCGGGACCAATGGTGGTGGGCCAGGAGCCAGGCCCATTGGTCCCAGTTTGTCCCACCAACCGAGACCAAAAGGTCCAGACGAACCGGGACCAATGGCCCACGTGGCCCGACGGCCCCCTGGGCTCAGGAACCGGGTCCAATGCCCCCATTGGTCCCGATTCTAGATTGAACCGGGACTAATGGGCCGACCCGGCCTGGACCGTTGCCCCTTTTCTACTAGTGATATATTGTAATTAGCCACTAAACAAGTGGCATTCACACAAAGCATGTCTAAACTAAGCAAATGGCATAGCAATGCAAGATACCATACGCACGATATGAGCAACATAACCCTGCCAAGTTAGAACATGCACATCGGGGGGGGGGAGGGAATAGCATTGTCTGCTCTGAAGACCTTGTTTCGTCAGAATGGTCACCTGTCTCTGAATCCTCCTCTGAGGAGCTATCTGTAACCAGCAAGACATGCGCTTCGTCAGATAGCATTGTCTGCTCTGAAGACCTTGTTTCCACTCCAGATTTTTCCATGACCGTGCAGAACGGCTGATGCATAGGGAGAGTAATTGAATGTACTAAAATTGTCGACAAATTTAACACGTAATAAAAAAATGATGTCATGATATAATTCACATATAAGATGACTGGCTAACCATGGTGGCATTGCAAAATTCACATATATGATGCTTGGCTAAACAAGATGGCATTGCATGATTCACATATACGGTAAAGAAACTAAACAGATGGCATTGACACAAAGCATGTCTAAAATAAGAAGATGACATCTTTGATGTATACAGTAAGCAATGCAAGGAACCATATGCATGATATTACCAACATCAGCATGCCAAGTTAGAGCGAAGACCTCATGGGGTAAATAGGAGTGGTCTTCTGCTTCTGAATCCCCCTCAAAACAGTTATCTTCCTCTTGATTACGATCCGAAATGGGTGGAGCGGGGGCTGCCTTTGCGCCCACCATGGAGCGACGTCTGCATGAAATTTTATTGCCAGGCAAGGCTCGTCTCTTTTGCTCTACATGTTCAGTTCCATTATGTACAATAACTGACATGCATAGTGTCGGTGTACAAAAAGAGGGGTACACTTTTTGTACCCCTATAACTGTGCACGGGCAGTCTGAGCCACGGGCACCACCACACTGAGCAAGGTAAGGGAGGTAAGCCAAGGTAAGGCCGAAGCCAAAGAGGAGCAGAACGACGCCAAGACCAAGACCACAAAGAGCAAAGGGGACGAAGCGGCCCCCCGGCAAGATCCTTGCCGGGAGGCGGTTTTTGCCAACCCGGCAAGACCCTTGCCGTGGCAGCTCGCCCCACACCTACGGAGCGGGTCACCCTTGAGTCCACTGCCCCGATGGGGCAAGGATTCGGGAGGCATCCCCATGGTGGTATGCAGATCTTTGTGAAGACATTCAAGATCAGATGCACACTGTAGAAGATGATGGTCCTTGGCGGGATCCCAGCCAAGGAGAACCACAAGGCCCCCGGCAAGAGCCTTGTCGGGGATGACAGCAGGCGCCATGGCAAGACCCTTGCCGGGGCCGCGGCAAGGCCCTTGCCAAGGACACCCGCGGGGCCACCATCGGACCCGCGCCAGCCACACCTCCACCACCGTTCGCATGCAGCGGCCGACCCAACCAGCTGGGCAAGCACCTGCGTGGCGGCATGCAGATCCTCGTGGAGACCCGCCGCTGCGCCACCTCAGCTGCCTGCCCGCCTACATGGCATCAGAGGCACCGCTGGCCAGGGCGCGTGCCGACGCGAGAGAGAGCGGCGACGGACGGGACAGGGCTCTTCCTCGCCCCCGATAAAGCAAGGACACGTAAGCAAGGCGCATTAAATGCACCTTGTCATGTAATGCGAGGGATAACCTCGCATCACTGTACCCTTTCCACCTCCTGTGTGCGACTGTGGCAGCCCCTTCCCTATAAAAGGAGGCCCCAGGCGACCAGGAAGAGGATTCGGCTTTTTGGAGCTCCTCACGCCCCATAGCTAGCTCAAGAACACAAACATATAATCCACCGAAGCAGGAGTAGGGTTTTATGCATCTTCGCGGCCCGAACCTGGGTAAAGGAATCGTGTACTGCCTGCTCGATCCGCTCTTCTCACGACCCCCGCGCCCCACAACCGCAGAAAGGGATTCTCATGATCCCATAGGTGTCGTTTCCCACCGACATATAGGAATAAAACATAGTGAGACTATGTAAGGAGTGCGTGCACAAATCCAGAGTGATGGTAGCAAACTGTGGATAGACCCAAAACAAATGATAGCAGGTAGATAATAGCTGTAGTTAGAAAATACAGATAATGGCTCCTTTAATGTTTGTTTGCACCCAACATGAAACTCATAGTAGACACCCGAGATTAACCAGATAGTAGACAGATAGTACGATTGCTGCCCCAATATGTACCCCACAACCATTTAAAAACTCAAGTTTCAGCATAAGTTTGGACCTGAGTCGGAGTCTAATAGGTGAACACAACGATAAAGTAGCATGTCATCATATTAAGCGATGCATAACGTAAGCATACACGGAAGAGTGCGACCTCTCTTGCGGACCCATGTAGTCCTCAAGGTCATTTGCTCAGTTGATGATGGTAATGCAGTTGTCGTGGCTGCCAACGGCGGGGAAAAAGATCTGAGGCGGTGAAAGACAGTCTGGAGAGTGGATCCCTGCTGTGGTGAACCCTTCCGTTGTTGGAGCAGCTAAGCTAGGGTGGAACACAGCACCGCAGGAGCAGGACAAACCACACAAGGTTTTCTTTGACATATATCTATAACAGAAGTAATTGTGTAAGGGCTTGTTTGAATTTGAGGATTCTAACAATGCAGGGATAGGAAATAGACAGGAATAGGATAGGAATGTGATGTCTACTACAGAACCTTCTTCTTGTTGACGTTGTTGGGCCTCCAAGTGCAGAGGTTTGTATGACAGTAGCAAATTTCCCTCAAGTTGATGACCTAAGGTTTATCAATCTGTGGGAGGCGTAGGTTGAAGATGGTCTCTCTCAAACAACCCTGCAAACAAATAACAAAGAGTCTCTTGTGTCCCCAACACACCCAATACAGTGGTAAATTGTATAGGTGCACTAGTTCGGTGAAGAGATGGTGATACAAGTGCAATATGGATGGTAGATATAGGTTTTTGTAATCTAAAAATATAAAAATCGCAAGGTAACTAATGATAAAAGTGAGCACAAACGGTATTGCAATGCTAGGAAACAAGGCCTAGGGTTCATACTTTCACTAGTGCAAGTTCTCTCAACAATAATAACATAACTGGATCATATAACTATCCCTCAACATGCAACAAAGAGTCACTCCAAAGTCACTATTAGCGGAGAAAAAACGAAGAGATTATTGTAGGGTACGAAACCACCTCAAAGTTATCCTTTCTGATCAATCTATTCAAGAGTCCATAGTAAAATAACACAAAGCTATTCTTTCCGTTCGATCTATCATAGAGTTCGTACTAGAATAACACCTTAAGACACATATCAACCAAAACCCTAATGTCACCTAGATACTCCAATGTCACCTCAAGTATCGTGGGTATGATTATATGATGTGCATCACACAATCTTAGATTCATCTATTCAACCAACACAAAGTACTTCAAAGAGTGCCCCAAAGTTTCTATCGCAGAGTCAAGAAAAAACCGTGTGCCAACCCCTATGCATAAGTTCACAAACGGAACCCGCAAGTTGATCACCAAAACATACATCAAGTAGAACACGTGAATATCCCATTGTCTCCACAGATAAGCACATTCAAGACATACATCAAGTGTTCTCAAATCCTTAAAGACTCAATCCGGTAAGATAACTTCAGAGGGAAAACTCAATCCATTACAATAGAGTAGAGGGGGAGAAACATCATAAGATCCAACTATAATAGCAAAGCTCACGATACATCAAGATCGTGCCGAATCAAGAACACGAGAGAGAGAGAGAGAGATCAAACACATAGCTACTGGTACATACCCTCAGCCCCGAGGGTGAACTACTCCCTCCTCGTCATGGAGAGCGCCGGGATGATGAATATGGCCATCAGTGAGGGATCCCCCCTCTGGCAGGGTGCCGGAAGAGGGTCTCGATTGGTTTTTGGTGGCTACAGAGGCTTGCGGCGGCGGAACTCCCGATCTATTCTGTTCCATGATGATTTTAGGGTATATGGTTATATATAGGTGAAAGAAGTCGGTAAGGGGAGACACGGGGGGGCCACGAGGGTGGGGGCGCACCCAGGGGGCAGGCGCGCCTTCCTGCCTCATGGCCACCTCGAAGCTTCCCTAACTTCAACTCCAAGTCTCCTGGATCACGTTCGTTCCAAAAATCACGCTCCCGAAGGTTTCATTCTGTTTGGACCCCGTTTGATATTCCTTTTCTGCGAAACACTGAAACAAGGGGAAAAACAAAACTGGCACTGGTCTCTGGGTCAATAGGTTAGTCCCAAAAATAATATAAAAGTGCATTGTAAAGCCCATTAAACATCCAAGATGGATAATACAATAGCATGAATACTTCATAAATTATAGATACATTGGAGACGTATCATAATGCATGTGCAAAACAGAGAATTAAAAAACACAGGATTTCTGCCAATCTGGGTGTTTGGTTCACAAGAATTGGAAGATCACAGGATGCAAAGAAGAAGTGTACAACCTCTTTGCGGAAGCCATGTCGATCTCAGCGTGATTGGGTTGGCCGGTGAGGACGCTCCGGCTGACTTGGCTGTCGGAGGAGGGGAAGAAGATCTTAGGCGTCTAGAGATGGAGCCCGAGGTATTGCTCCTCTGTGATGGAGGGTTTTGTCGTTGGAGCAGCTCCGGTGAGTTGTACGACGCTGAGGCTAAAGCAGGACAAGAGAGGCAACGTTAACCTGAGTGGAATTCTAATAGCATCTCCAATAGATGATGTAAAATACATAACCACAAAGTGCTAGATGTATACATCAGCCGCTCATCTCTAAACTTATCTGTCAAAACTGAACTTAACTGTCGGAACTGAACTTAACTGTCGAAACTGAATTTTGCTGTCGAAACTGAATTTTACTATCGAAACTAAACGCACTAGGGGTGAGGCTACACGTCAGTCGACTGACTTTTTCATCTCTGGTCAGTCGATTTTGCAACCGTTGGATACGAAATCAAGGGCCTGCAGTTCATCTTCAACCTCCACCCCCCTGAGCCGCCAGCCACCACCGGCCAAACAGCCGCCACCCGCCGCCCGCGGCCGGTGGTGCGCCGCCCTGCCCGCCCCGAAAACACTCCCCACCGCCAGTCCGCCGCCGCCCCGGCCATCCCTCTAGGCCCCCCCGTGCCGAGTTTTTTCTCCAACGATCCCCACGCCACCGCCCCACCACCGCCGGCGACCACCGCCCCCACCCTGAACCCTAAGATAGATAGTGGGGTACCTCTCCGGCGAGCCCCTCTCCCCACTGCGGCTAGTTCTTCCTTAACTCCGGCGAGCCCCCCCACCCCCTGAAGTGTAGCTAAATCGAAGAAGCATCGCAAGCAAGAGCAAGAGCGAGAGCAACATTGCGAGCAAGACCAGACCAGGCAGGGGACCAAGAGCAAGAGCAGAGCAGCAGCGCGACCGAGAGCTAAAGCAGCAGCAGCTCCTACTGACGTGGACGTTGACGCCGAGGGAGCGACATCGTGGAGGAAGTGGACGGCGACGCCGCCGTGGATGGAGCCGCGCCTTGTCGGCTCGGGACCGAGCGCCGACAGCACCGTGAGATCGAATCAAGAAGAAAATGTGGCGATTAGTTTACAACCTCTTTGGTGGCGCCGATTAGGCCGCAGCTTCATCCGAGGAAATGGTGATGATGATGCTCTTCCGGTGGTGCAGGTGAAGACGGCAGTGTGCGAATGGAGGTGGCGCAAAAGACGAGGGGAACGTCGGGGCAGCTCCTTGGAGGTGATGGACGGGTGACTGAACCGGCGGGACAACCAGATCGACGACGGATCCTCATCCAGTACGGTGGATGAGGGACGTCGAGGTGTTGCTGTGGACGACGTCGTCGGGGAAGAGGCTCCGGCTGGGTGGCAGACGGAGGAGGGTGTGGGGCTTCGCGGGTTTTCCCGACCTCGGTGTACGAATGGGTGGGCGGATGGGATGGGATGGGAGTGGGGAACCATGCCTTAGGGACGCGCTTGTCCGAAATGTGGGGTAAGTTACGAAAGTCCCACCACCGATTTGAGGCGGTTCTTTTGATTCAGGGGTATCACAGGCATTTTGCGTGTCGGGATTTCACATGAGGTGGAAGTTTTCGCGCGCATTGTAATTTTGGAATAGCAAGGCGCGGGTTGAGATGGAGGGAGTTGTCGAAGCACAACGAGACAAAGATTTATCTTAAATATTTCGGGCTAACGAGGCGCAGGTTGAAGAGGCGGGAGTTCCGCAGCACGATAGACAGAGACGCTAGCTTGAAATTTCGGCATAACAAGTCGCGGCTTGAAATTTCGGGAGAACAAGCTTAACATATGTACCCAAAAAATACAATTTAGACTAGTATGATATACTACGTACAATGTGTTTAACACGCACAACACACAAACAAACACCATTTAGACTAGTAAGGTACACGTGCATTGCACGCATGAGATTTGGCAACCAAATTATGAATAAATACCACATTATAGCATGTAAGCTTTGAGTCATATATGCAAGATGTAGATGTTTCTTTAATTCTTATAGTTCATTTCATTCAAAATCATCTAGTTTTTATAAGAAAGCTAATCTATTATAAGATTCATGGAATTGTGCGTTGTAAGGCATAAAGTAAAAACAAATCATGTAGAAAAACATTTGGGCAATTCTGATACGGAAGATTCTAGAACAAAGAAGAAGTGCTTGTGTTTTGAGGTTTGTGCATTATGCTTAAGTTCAACCATAGAGTCTTCTAGATTGTACATGTGGCAAAATCTGGTGGAATCTAGATGATATCCAACGGCCAGTAGTGCTCAAATTTGCCAGCTCTGCACCATCGGATTGGCCTCATCCAACGACCATCTTTCAAAGTTAAAGTTATCCGCACACTATATAAAAAATATAAAATATAATATATATATATAGGGGTATAGATATAGATATGTGATGCGAAAGCCACCCATCATCTCCAATTAGAATAGTGTGTCCATGCACAGATGCAATGTGGCCAAACGATGTCTGCCATCGGTATCTCAAATTCAAACCAGTCTGACCTTGTTCAATGTGTATACATTACAACATGCTCATTTCCAAACCACACCGCGCAGATCTCCGTTATATTCATGCATGCATGGGTTTCAAACATCATGATCTCTTATTCAAATATTTGAATTCAACTTTTCATTTATTATGACCTCACCTAGTCTTTTACACCCACATTGGTCTTCTCTTTATAATTGTACCACTAATTTTTTCTCGTGCATGCATGCACACAAACTACCAGTCGGTATTATCCATCGCACACATGCAATCTTTTTCTTCAGGTCGGTCTCCCATGAAGGCACACACACACATCCTCCTCTCCATCATATCGGGCATTCTTTATCTCTCACGTGCATGCGTAACGATCGATATTCCTCTATGTGTGTGTGTGTGTATATAGCTAGGTCTTTCATAGTTTTCCACATGAACCGATCAATCTATATATCTAGTGACGTCTCACCCTCTTTCCCACATCCACATCGATCAATCTAAACCTCTCTATATAGGATTACATATATAGCTAATACACCTACATTAATTATATATCCAACGCCCCCCCTCTCATCATCCATGCCTTCCGCTTCATCTCTCAGATGCGCTCACGATGGCGAAGACAAGGGGCAGCAAGGGCCCTGCCGCCCCCCCTAACATCACTATATATCGAGGCTAATATGAATGTGATCATTAGACAATTGCTGGTAAAAATGGTTTAAGTTGATGAATTGGCCCTCCTTGTAAAGGATTAGCAATGCTTGGCCCCTAGCTCATGGGACATTTTTATGGCTCTGCCACTGCGCGCAACAGCACACGTTCTCGCCCCCTCTCTCTAGATATCGATCTCGCAGTTGTGCACTCCTTCATAGTGTCCCTCCACTCGGCCCCTCGCACCATCTTCTAGCTCCCCATCGGATTTTGCCACATGTACAATCTAGCAGACTCCATGGTTGAACTTAAGCATAATGCACAAATCTCAAAACAACAGTGGTTCTCCTTTGTTCTAGAATCTACTGTATCATAACTGCCCAAACTTTTTTTCTAGTTGAATTGTCATTATTTGTTTTAACTTTATTCTTTACAACGCACAATTCCATGAATCATAAAATCAATTAAGGCCTTCTTTGATTCAAAGTATTCTCGAAGGAATTTTGGAGGATTCTAATCCTTAGGAATTTTTCCTATCATGGTTGTTTGATTTGTAGGATAGTAAACCATAGGAATTTTTCCATATGATTCATTTGCACTAGATTTCATAGGAAACATCCCATCCACTCAAACCTCTTTGAAAGAATTCTGCATTTTTTCTATGCACAATCAAACACTTGTACCATCCTGTAGGATTCAAGACGACATTCCACTCTAATCCCATGTTCTTCCTATTTCCGCGTTTTGGAAATCCTACGAATCAAAGAGGCCCTAGGTTTTTTATAAAAACTAATTGATTGTGAATGAGATGAACTATAAGAATTAAACGAAGGTCTAGATCAGGCATATATGAATCAAAGCTTACATGCTACAGTGTGGTATTTATTCATAATTTGGTTGCAAAATCTGGCGCGTGCAATGCACGTGTACCTTACTAATACTTCGAGTATGTGCAAAACACAATGGCACGCTACACAGTGTCTCTCTTACAGTTCATGAATCCCCATGGCACATGTGGAGGCGTTGTCGCGACATCCTTGTGTGGATTGATCATAGTGACGTGCTGCTGGTTCCAGAAGAATGTACTCGTCCTCCCTAAGCCGCACTGGCGGTACATGCACGAAGCGAAGATGTGCACGCACGCCACACACACACACTCATTCCCTCGCACGCACATGCGGGTACACGGGCGGACGCAATTTTGTAGTAAGATCCATCCCAGGTGATAATTTGACGCATGTAAAGTCCTTCACTTCATTGATGGTCAATTAATACAGCGCATGCAAATTGAGTGGGCGTGAGGGCGGAAGAAAGACATTACTACTCCATTGCGCGCATGCGAGTAGTTAATCATGGGTAGCTAGTAGTACTTCCATTGGTCTCCTTCGTATTTTGTGCCAATTTTTTACAATAACATATTATTTACGCATCTGAGCAGTGTAGTCTACTTGAAATTTATGTTCCACTAAGCACATCGGGAGCCGTTTCGGGCCTCGAAACCAAAAACCATCAATTAATCTTTACCTTGTTCCCATCACATCTGGAAGTACTAGTTCTACAATTAAGTGCACGCCTACTCACACCTACCAGTACGTACCAAACCTGAACGTGTTCCCACTATGCAGGAGTAGGTTATTAAAAGGGGTACTACCGAACCAAAAATTACTCTACCTTCCTCCTCATAAGTCCTCCTTCTTCGTCCATCCTTGCCATGGCCGGTGTGCAGAGCTCTGGGTCGAGAACTACTCGTATCAAGGGAGTGGCAACCAAGGCTGCGGAAAAAAAAGAGGGCTCGCCGCCATGCAGAGACCTCGAAAGATCTCTCACGGGCAGGCGATGGCTCCCAGGAGTGCCCTAGACGCGGAGGCGAACATGTCGAGCTGGCGGCGCAGGAGTCGTTATCTCTCGACGGCATGCCCGATCAGCTCAATAAGCACCTCAATAAGCAGAAGGAGTTCATCCACGGCTTGGTGGAGCTGCTGAAGGAGAGCCTCAACGACATGCCCGCTGAGCTCAATGAGCAGGGGGAGTTGACCGCCGGCTTGGTGATGCTGCTAAAGAAGAGCATTGCCTCGGAGAAGAAGGCGACCGACAAAATCTTGCAACTTCAGGAGGACAAGACGAGCTCTGCCACGAGCTCGACCTGCTGAAGGAGGAGAACGCCGGCTGTAAGAAGCTGCATGAGAATAGTAGTTCCTTGATGAAGATGTTGCAGCCCCTCGTCATGGAACAGAAGGAGGAGTTGACGAAGTTCGACATCGAGCACCCGGCTGCTGTCAAGGTACGTAATGCGTCCGTGGAACAAATGATGAAGGCTCGCGTCGAGAAATCCCGCGTCATGGACACAATGATGAAGATGGCGGAGGAGACGCGCAAGGAGATGGAGGTCGTGGAGGCGATGAAGAAGCAGTTACGACTCCGCAGCTAGCAACCCTTCATGTAGTGAGAGCAGCGCCCCAGACTTGTGTGTGCGTCTTCCTTCTTTTTTGGGGGTGATAATCCTCCTTCTTTTGCTCCTATGTTTCTTATTTTGCTTCGGGTGTTTCTCCGCACGTGTCACCTTCTCTGCGAGGCATGAATAGAACAATGCTAAAAATGAGATGACTAGCAAATTAGATCATTCTTTATCGCCAGTAGAACAATGCCTCTTGCTAGTAATATAGTAATAAGAGTAGAGAGTAGAGGATATGGCACTGGGCTGCCGTGTTTCGTGCTCCTCCGTCGTACTCCAGTGGAAAACTTGAGTATACCGCAAGGTTCTTTGCTCCTCCTCAGGTCGTCGGCACATTTATACGAGCAGTCAAATCACAAGGCCCCGCCTTTCAGCAGTAATGAGCCGTCAAATCACAAAGGCACTCGCCTCTTGTGAAAAGGACCAAGCTAGACTGCCCCGCCATCTAGCCTTTTAAAAAATGTATACATTTGTACAGTAGTAGTATCGATGGATTGCGCCATGGAGCAAAACTAACAAGATGTAATTAAAGAAAAAAGGTGGTACATATAGAGAGCGCTTGTCGCCAAATTATGCATATACTATATGACACTACCCACTATGAAGGTACTAGTAACATAGACTAGTAACTAGTCTATGCTACTCTCCACTATGACCAGCCAAAGTCAAGGTGCGGATACCAACGAGGGCATGGTTGTGTCTATACTTGGACAACTCACCCGACTGCATGCGCACCAGGCAGATGAAGCTCGTGTCGTGTTAGTGCCCTGTGCGGCCCACACATTCACCAAAACCTCGCGCCTCCATCTTAACCTCCGCGTTTTTAACTTCTCAATCTCAAGGCCGAGGAGCAACATGAAACCTATGATAGAGCCAATCAGATGGTTGAGAACACTACAATTCGTAGCTACAGATGCGCGTGTGAGAGAGGACGAGTGTGTGCGTGCACCTCTTCTCAGAGTACAACTATATGTGGGTGGCATCGACCTAGGGAGCAGTGATGGTGCGTGCGAGAAGTCCCAAGAGATAGGTGTAATGCGTCTGAAAAAAAGACTAGTCTATAGCTCGCCACGAGGCTATTCCTGTCGAACGCCAAGCGTAAGATATGTATCCGACAGTGCCAGTTTTTGCACGTACACAGCCGCAGAAAAAGAACTAATACCATGGCATATGCTACACCACGGCCGAGAAAACGTGCCGACGTTACGCCATCCGGGAATAGTGCCGCACTTCGAAACTAGAACCGTCAATAAATTTTGAGCGCATCTCGTCACATTCCAAATGACTACTACTACCACGCTATATTTAATTGCAAATCTGTTCACACCGATCACAACCTAAACGGTTTCCCACTTAGGAGCGTATTAGTAGTACTCGGTTATAAATACTACTATGCTAAGATGACTGCACATTCCTTCTCAACTCCTCATCCACAAAAAACAATCAAGTCAATCAAGCCATAGCCAGCGTGAGTTCTGGGTCGACAGATTTCCACCAGGGAGAGGTAAGCATGGAAGAGGAAGCACGAGAGATGTCCCGCCTCGCCACGAAAGCAGCCGACATGTCCAGCCGCACAGCAGTAGCAGCACAGAGGTCCCGCCGCGCCGCCGAAGTAGCACGGAGGTCCCGCCGGGCCGTCGATGTAGCAGACTGGTTCGGCCACGCCGCGGAAGCAGCAGAGATGTCCCGCTGCACCGCCGAAGCAGCAGGGAGGTCCCGCCACGCCGCGGTGGCCTGGGAAAATTTCTCGCGAGCAGGCGAGGACTCTTACAGGCGCATGCATGCGATAGTCCATAGCCAGATGGATCAGATCTCCGACTGGGCGAGGATGCAGGACGAGGCTACCGACGTCATCCGACAACTAGGGGAGGGCAATGTGAAGCTCCGGGGCGAGCGCGACCTGCTGAGGGCGAAGATCGCCGGAAGGACGAGGCAGGAGGAGGAGACCGCTGCCTTGTTGTAGAGGACGGGCGTCATCATCAAGAAACTTATGGACGAGAATGCCATGCTCCGTATCGAGCGCAACAGTTTGGTGGCGGAATCTATGGATGCTGCCAAGCAGCGTATTAAAGACATGAAACTGATGAAAGAGATCATTGCCCGCCACGAGAACTAGTCTCCGCGACCAGCATCGCATAAAGAAAGTAGAGATCAGCGAGCCAGAACGTTGTATGCATCTTCCTTCTTCTTTTGCCCTTGTGTATTTCGGGCATAGCCGCATGTGGCTTTTTTAATTATCTTCCTAGTTATGTAAGACAATTATTATCAACTCTCGTCGTCCTTATATATATTCATCAGTCTTGCTATAAGTCGCAGTAGATGCTATATAGGTCTGTCGGATCTTACATCAAGATCCGTGCAAAATTTTCTTTTTAGATTTTCTTTTCTCTCTCTTAAATCTCAGTCAAGTGAGACATTGCCACGCCATTAAACAGAGGCTTAGGCGCCATTAATGGAGACCTTGGGAGAGAGGTGGACAGCAGATGGAGGTCAAAGAGCTCGCCTCCCGATAAGCACGCGTAGGGGTCTGATCGCACGCCTCCCTTACTCAAATAGCTACCCTGCACGGCGCCTCCTAGCTAATAAAAAATAGGGACACGTGACGACACGTAAATGGTAAGTAGAACGCCCATGGTTTTAATAATACTTGTGTTTCCGATTGTAACATGACAGCACTTGTTCCAAAATGACTTTGTTGAATGTTAATGTGTGCGCCTTCGCAAATCGGACAGCAAAATTACCACAACATCTTGGTGCCATGTCATGACACCAAGCCAAGTTTCATGATTTTCATGTGTGTTTCGGATTTACAGGAATTAAAAAACCAAGTTTCTCAATGTTTCCAGCTGAGCAATGATGCCCAGATGTTTGAATTTCATTCGCATTTCTGGCATGGGACCTAGAAATTTACCCGAGGACACACATGTGATTTTTAAACCAGCTTTGGTGCACTGGAGCATGTGCTTGTATTTAAAATTTGAATTATGCACACAAAGGTGACACGTTCCCTCTCAGAACCACGAGCCTTCTTGAGAGAAGCTCCGGTTTGCAAGAAACTTATACCAAAACTTGTTCTTATTCTGCAAATTTTTTTACCACAGCATGGTAGTACCATGACATGACACCATGCCATGATTTTCAGGCATGTTTTGGATTTACAAGAACTTTAAACCAAGCTTCTCAATGTTCTCGGCCGAACCACGATGCCCAGATATTTGAATTGCATTCCCATTTCTTGCATGGGACCTAGAAATTCACCGAGGACACACATGTGATTTTTCAGTCAACTTTGGTGCACAGGAGCATGTGCTTGTAGTTCAAATTTGAATTATGCACATTAAATGACCAAAAACTCAATTAATGTATAAAAAAGGCCAAACGAACCCGGAATAATTCCAAAAGTTAATGGTGTCCAGCAAAACACACCCCTCAAATAAAACTAAGCACCCTGGAATTCTTTGACAAAACTAAGCACCCTAAAATTCTTTGACAACTAAACTGCTGGCTATACCAGGGTGCTTAGATATTGTCAAAGAATTCCAGGGTGGTAGTATGTTGGCCATATATATTGTACGTATATAATGTCAAGAAACGAGTGGTAGTACTATACCAACTAAAAGATGAAATGTATGAAATATAACGAGAAGAAACATAACATAGTTCTGCTGGGGGCTCAGCACAACACACCCCTCAAATAAAACTAAGCACACCAGAAATTAAATTAAGCAACTAATCCTGTAGACACTGCATTAGAACCACCATGAGCAACGACACTGCCACCTTACTCGGAGTCCTCGTCCACGTTCTCGACTTCGTCCTTGTCCCTCTTCCTCTTGGGTGATACTTCTTTGCTTGAACCGCACACTTGGCTCTTGCTCTTCATCCACCCTTGTAGATATTGAAACAAAGGTAGCCATCCATTGTAGCATAGTAGATGTGGTCTATATCTAGTATAGTCCACTGCCATGCACGATGAAATGTGTGCGGATGTTTCTTCAGTTCTCCATACGAAGGATGAACCATGGCTCCTGCCAGGGTCAGCATTGAAGGCTGATCAAGGGAGGGTACTAGCCCTTCCTTCTGGAGGTCAAAGGGGTCGCCTACAACGAGGCCTATCCGACCCAGGATTTCCTTATCGTTCCTAAATTCAACAGTAAGAATTTGACTTGGCCGCCCTTGAGGAACTTCTTAAATTCCTCGCATTCAACGTCGGCATGGCATATGTGGTAAGCATAAGTAATGCACGCAAACCTGGATCACGGCGGGCTTCTTCTTCTCTGCCTCCTTTAGTTTGTTCTCGCTTCCCAGGACTATGGTGTACTCAACATCTAGCCCAGCGACCCACTCGTCATTTGAGTTTTCGAACATGCGTTTGAAGCGAGCAAGGCATTCTTTCACCGTTGCGGAAGAACGGGTGTAGATGACGTCGAACTCATCACCGGTAATGGTTCTAACCTTGTACTCACCGCCGATCATGGAGATTTGGGACGCCATGGATTGGAGGAGGGTTAGGATTAGTGGAACTACCGTAATGTGAAAGGACGGGACGACTAGGAGTGGTTTATCGATTGTAAAAATGTCGAGTGGGGGGCGCGTGCGAATGGCAGGGTAGTGGCTTGCCTGGTGGATAAATGGATTCATGCACATTACTATGGGGGCCTAATTAGATGTCATGTCTACTCGACGCCCACTTAAATGGCTTTCGGTGTCATGTCAAGCGTCGGGAAAATTACAGGTGATACGAAGCTTTCCATTCTCCCATGATACGGGCTTCCGAGAGCCCTTGGATCTATGATCGAATGGTTACATGGCGTGATTCTAGACCTATGGGTGAATATCCTATCCTGGAGGGTTATTCTGCAAATTTTCAGCAACTTAGCATGCGACCGTTCGATCTCAGATCCAAGGGCTGCTAGCAGCCCGTATCATGGTCGCGCCTACCACGACCGTCGCCTCGCTCGCGCGGTCGCGCCCTTGGAGATTTAACACGGCGCGTTAGGCTATCTGATGTTGGCATGTCATACATAGTCATTACTTAGTCACTCATACAACAAGGTTAGCTATAAGGATGGCTATAAGAGTATTTTTTGTTAACTTCTCTCTATCTCTTTCTTCGTAGTATTTATTGCATTTGACAAGGAGTGACCTCTTCCAATGAAATGGTGCTTAGATGAGGTGCTATGGGCATTAAATGGCTTAGCAACTCAAGTCCCCAATGCATAGGTGCTTAGTTTTTTGTTTGCTAAGTTTGCTTCATCTAGGTACACGTGCTTATCACCGTTTCTTCCTGGGGTCACCAAACTAGTCTCTCTCTTCTTAATTAACTTGCCACATCAGACTTTGTGCCTATGTGGCAGGCTTAGCACCTGTAGGATCAAGTACAATAGTGGGCTATAAGCCCGCTTTACATGGCATTTTTGCATATATGGGGGAAAGAGGCAAGGAAAAAGTGGAGGAGTGGTGGAGCATCGGGAGAGGCACCTGTATGGAGCTGGTCAGGAATCGGGAGACTCAAGCCGGTCGTAGCGCCGCAGTTAAAATGATAATGGCAAGTCAAATCACCGGGCCCCGCCTGTCTAGCAGTAACTCACAGTCAAATCACACAGCCCTATGTTTGCAGCAGCCTACTCCCTCATTTTCTCGCGTCTCTGTCGAACCGACTAGGCGGAACTGCCCCGCGTACCGCGCGGGAAAAGCCCCGCCCTCGACTTTTAAATAGTACAGTATACTAATTTTTATCCATGGATAGGGTCATGGAGAAAAGCCTCAAGAAAACGGCGGTACACATGTACGGAGTATACAGCACACCCGTCGAGTTCGCGTCGCACCCTAGATGATCGGTCGGTCTGGCACGCCGCTCTCTGAATGGAACACGCGTCAAATTGCGTTTGCACACACATGTGGGACCGCAACTGAGAACCGACCATAGGCACACTCCCCGGCCCCGCAAGTCGGGTGAGTTAATAGAAGTACATATGTTGGTACCGTGACGATCCCTCAAAGACACGGAAGATCAGTTCGTCCATGCATGTGACCAGACTCCAGCAGACATGCCTGGATTGGCTATCGTCTACATATCGTGCAAGCTGTGTTGTACAGGGCTGTAGTTCTGGTGAGAAATCTAAAAAAAAGGTTTCTTGTCATCTCGCAAAATTAGGTGTCATGTTCTTCAGATCACTTCGAGGGTTAAACAGTGACAACTGAGTTGGGCTAGTCATTGGGGGCACATGCACGAAGACTACTCGGCTGCCATCTAGGTCAAGCCAGCTATGTTAATTAGGACATCTATCGACGGACCCCTTTTCTACGAGTTTATCTTTAATTTGAGCTTTGATGCTCGTCTAGTTTGTCCGTCGGGATTCATCTTGTCTCCTTTGGGCAGTGAGGTTATGATTTCTTGTCATGTGGCATTTTTTCGTGTTATATGTTATAATCCGGTGCTTCAGATCAAAATGACGACAATTGCGCCTCCGGGGCACGTGCATGATGACTTCTCGACAGTCATTGCCGAGGTCAAGCCGGCTCCGGCTGGTAGACAAAAGAAAACCAGTACTCCACTATATAGGCAGGAGCCTCCGCGCTTGCTTGCTTGTGTTGCTCTCTTCACACTGTCTCGTCCTCTCCAGATCTAAACACGAAGGGGTGGCCACTCTCTCTCTCTCTACTCAGCGCTGGTCATAGATCCAGCCGGATCCTCTCCGCCGGGGAAGGTGAGAAGGTGCAACGTTCACGCGGTCGTCCTCGGCGAGGGCTCTTACCCACTGCCGGTTCGTCCCGATCAGCGTGCCTTGCCATTCTCTCCCAAGCATCGCTGGCGAGGGAGGGCCTCCCACCCCTTCTTCCTCTCTGCCGTAGTGTGGGCAGATCCAGCCTCCCGCCGCCCACCTAGCGACATCCCGGCGACCCTCAAGTATAACTTCCTTCAAAATCGGCCTTGCTCTACTTCCCGAGCTCCTGACGTCGCTGCATTTGTATCTTTTACTTCACTAGTAGAAAAAGGGTCAAACGTGAAGCACATTAGTGCCGGTTTGTATTTGAGCCGGCACTAATGTATACATTAGTGCTGGTTCCAACGGCTAGCCGGGCCGCTTTCATTAGTACCGGTTCGTGGCGAACCTTTAGCACCGGTTCGTGCCACGAACCGGTACTAATGAGAGTGGTGGCAGGATGTTGTCAGTCTGGGGCCCCTCCAGACCTTTAGTACCGGTTCTTGGCACGAACCGGTACTAAAGGTCGTCCTACATAAACCCTTCGTCCACCCGAGCTCGCTCTGTTCTTCCCCTTTCCCCTCTCCTCTCTGTTCTTCCCCTCTTCCTCTCGAGCTCATCACACATTTTGCCCAAAATTTGTCAAGATTTGAAGGCCCCCATCCATTCAAATGATCACAAAGGTTAGCAACTTTGTCCTTTCATCTCTCATTGCTAGATTAGCTCTTGCAATGCTTTATATAGTGATTAATTTGTGAGTTTAGTAATTTGGGAGGAAATATATATATGTGCTAGTATTTGATTTATATGCAATTTGAGGTCAAAAATAACACTTAGTTTGCATATGTAGGTGTGGTTTACTTAGTGCCTTCTAAATCTCCGTCGTAACCACCGTCGATCGCCACCATCCCGTCGCCGGCACCACCTTGTGGTGAGCCTCTTTGTTCATGAAATTTTATATAAAAATTGATGTTTGTGTGATTTGTATATATAGCTAGTTACTCGTATAATTATCTTACCCGTACGTTGTTTGTTATACATATAGTGCCATGGTTTTGATATCCGTCCCCGTCGGCCCTCGTCCTTGTTATGATTCGGATGTGGTATATATATTCTCTTTTAAAACTAGTTGCATTTCGTGTTTATGACAAATTATGCCCATCAAGTTGACATAGAAATTTTTTCTAGGAGGTATGTGAACCGGAAATTCCAACCGACCCTATTGTCGAGAGGTTAAATTTAGTTGAAAGAGAAAACGAGTACTTGAAAGAAAAATTGAAAAGAATTGAGGGGGAGAAGATGGAATTGGAGTTGCATGTTGCCGATGTCGTCGATGATCACAAGATCAAGATGGAGAAAATGCGCTTGAAGATTAGAAAGATTAGAAAATATGCCATCGATAGTGAGGCTTGGTATCATTATGCTGTTGGATCCATTGTTACCTTAGTTGCGATCTTGATCGCATTTGTTGTTGCATTTAAATGCTTTAGCTAGAGAGTTATTTGTTTGTTGCATTTAAGTGTTGTATGAACTTTATGTATGAACTTGTATTAATTTGGTCTATTCGGTGTTGTGTAATGAAGATGAGCCGGCAATGGATGTACGATGACCGATGCTCTCCCCAGTTCGAGGGCGTGCATACTTTTCTGCTTGCGGCTGAGGCAAACAAGCGGGCGGATGGTTTTATGCCTTGTCCATGTGCTCGCTGTAAGAATGGTCACAATTACTCTACGTCAAGAACCATTCACGCCCACCTGTTTAAGTCCGGTTTCATGCCCCATTATAATGTTTGGACCAAGCACGGAGAAAGAGGGGTTATGATGGAAGACAATGAAGAAGAAGAGGACGACGACAGCTATCCTGGCCATGGGTTCCCTGAATACGATGATACAACAATGGGGGAAGAAGCTGAGCCGGTAATGCGGGAAGCAGCTGAGCCGGCAATGCGGGAAGAAGCTGAAGAAGAGGCATCAGATGAGCCTGTTGATGATCTAGGTCGGGCCATTGCCGATGCAAAGAGAAACTACACAAGTGATTTGGAGAAGAAGAAGTTGCAGCGCATGTTAGAGGATCACAAAAAATTGTTGTACCCGAATTGCGTAGGTGACAAGAAAAAGCTGGGCACCACACTGGAATTGCTGCAATGGAAGGCAGAGAATGGTGTATCTGACAAGGGATTTGGAAAGTTGCTGGTAATGTTAAAGGATATGCTTCCAAAGGACAATGAATTGCCTGAGAGTACGTACGAAGCAAAGAAGGCTGTCTGCCCTCTAGGGTTAGAGGTGCAGAAGATACATGCATGCCCTAATGATTGCATCCTCTACCGCGGTGAGTATGAGGATTTGAACACTTGCCCGGTATGTGGTGCATTGCGCTATAAGATCAGCCGCGATGACCCTGGTGATGTCGAGGGCCGGCGCCCCAGGAAGAAGATTCCTGCCAAGGTGATGTGGTATGCTCCTATAATACCACGGTCGAAACGTTTGTTCCAAAACAAAGAGCATGCCAAGGTGATGCGATGGCACAGAGAAGACCGTAAGAAAGACGGAAAGTTGAGAGTACCCGCTGACGGGTCGCAATAGAGAAAAATCGAAAGAATGTACGGGAAGGAGTTTGCAGATGACGCAAGGAGCGTATGGTTTGGTCTAAGCGCAGATGGCATTAATCCTTTTGGGGAGCAGAGGAGCAACCATAGCACCTGGCCTGTGACTCTATGTTTGTATAACCTTCCTCCTTGGTTGTGCATGAAGCGGATGTTCATTATGATGCCAGTGCTCATCCAAGGCCCTAAGCAACCCGGCAACGACATTGATGTGTACCAAGGCCATTAGTTGAAGAACTCTTACAACTGTGGAATGGAACAGGTGTACGTGCGTGGGATGAGCACATGGGGGAAGAATTTGACCTAAAGGCGTTGCTGTTCGTGACCATCAATGATTGGCCTGCTCTCAGTAACCTTTCAGGACAGACAAACAAGGGATACCGCGCATGCACGCACTGTTTAGACGATACCGACAGTATATATTTGGCTAATAAGAATGTGTACCTGGGACATCGTCGATTTCTTCCGAGCAGGCATCCCGTAAGAAAGAAAGGCAAGCATTTCAAAGGTGAGGCGGATCACCGGATGAAGCCTCGCCACCGTACTGGTGCTGATGTACATGATATGGTCAAGGATTTGAAGGTGGTCTTTGGAAAGGGTCCTGGTGGACAACCTGTTCCGAAGAAGAAATCTATATTTTTGGACCTGCCCTATTGGAAAGACCTCGAGGTCCGCTCCGCAATCGACGTGATGCACGTGACGAAGAATCTTTGTGTGACCTTGCTTGGCTTCTTGGGCATGTATGGGAAGACAAAAGATACACCTGAGGCACGGGAGGACCAACAACGTATGCACGGAAAAGACGGCATACATCAGGGTCATGCAAGCTACGCTCTTACCAAGGAAGAGAAGGAAATCTTCTTTGAATGCCTGCTCAGTATTAAGGTACCGTCTGGCTTCTCGTCGAATATAAAGGGAATAATAAACATGGCAGAGAAAAAGTTCCAGAACCTAAAGTCTCATGACTGCCACATGATTATGACGCAACTGCTTCCGGTTGCATTGAGGGGGCTTCTATCGGAAAACGTTCGATTAGCCATTGTGAAGCTATGTGCATTTCTCAATGCAATCTCTCAGAAGGTAATCGATCCAGAAATCATACCAAGGTTACAGAATGATTTGGTGCAATGTCTTATCAGTTTCGAGTTGGTGTTCCCACCATCCTTCTTCAACATCATGAAGCACGTCTTAGTTCACCTATGCGAAGAGATTAACGTTTTGGGTCCTGTATTTCTACACAATATGTTCCCCTTTGAGAGGTTCATGGGAGTCTTAAAGAAATATGTTCATAACCGTGCTAGGCTAGAAGGAAGCATCTCCAAGGGCCGTCAAAATGAGGAGGTCATTGAGTTTTGTATTGACTTTATTCCTGACCTTAAGCCGATTGGTGTTCCTGAATCGCGGCATAAGGGCAGACTGGATGGAAAAGGCACGCTAGGAGGGGAACAAATAATATGTATGGACGGGCATTCTCTCACTGAAGCACACTACACAGTTCTACAGAATTCCGCCTTGGTGGCTCCGTATATGGATGAACACAAGAATTTGCTACGCTCCAAACACCCGGAGCGGTCTGATGACTGGATTACACGTGAACAAACCAGGAGTTTCGCCAGCTGGTTGCAAGCACGTACCATGCATGACACCTCTATTGAAGATGACCTATACTTGCTGTCCCAGTTACCATCTTCGAATATAATGACTTTCAAAGGGTACGAGATAAATGGTAATACATTTTACACGATCGCCCAAGATAAGAAGAGCACCAACCAAAACAGTGGTGTCCGCTTTGATGCAGAAACCAAGACGGTAAAGGAAACATATTATGGTTATATACAGGACATATGGGAACTTGACTATCGACGTGGTTTGAAGGTCCCTTTGTTTCGGTGCAAATGGGTAAATATGACACGAGGCGGGGTAACGGAAGACCCACAGTACGGAATGACAACAGTGGATCTCAACAATCTTGCGTATGCAGACGAACCATTTGTCCTAGCCAATGATGTGGCACAGGTTTTCTATGTGAAGGCCATGTCTACCAAGCCAAGAAAAAGAAAAGATAAGGAAGCGAATGCATCGTACGATGAGCCAAAGCGACACATAGTTCTTTCTGGGAAGAGAAACATCGTGGGAGTGGATGACAAGACAGACAAGTCAGAAGATTATGAAAAGTTTGATGAAATTGCTCCATTCACAGTGAATATTGACCCGAGCATCCCATTAAATGATGAAGATTTTCCATGGCTACGACGCAAAGGGACACACGCGAAGAAAAAGTTTCACACCCAAAGATCTGGGATGTGATCGGCTTAACTATCATCACTTTCTTCTGTGTTTCACACCCAGGAGGGAATCTCTGTAATAGTTAGGGTAGCTAGTTATGTGTTTTGGCATTTGAAACGCGAAGAAATTTTATGTGCAAGAAAATTCTTTCATGCATTTACTGATTTTTTCAGCTAAATGACCCTGAAATTGAAAAGCATTTCAAATGAACTTAGAAAAGGTTGAAAGTTGGCATGGTATTATAATTTCACCCACATAGCATGTGCAGAAAAGTAGAGAGGGTAACCGCAAAAACTAGATGCACTTCGTGTACAAAATGGACAATCTGTTTCGAAGTATCAGGGTTTCGGACGAAAACTCATCCGTTACAAAGGCATTTCATTTTTTAAATAACCTAAGCATTACCAAATTGAATATAATGATAAAACACACTAATATTAAACATAAGAAAAAAGAATCACTGAAAAATCTATTTTCAAAGTTAAGTTATTCACAAAAATAAATAAAGCAAAAAAAATAAGAAAAAAAAGCCCACCTACTGGGCCACAGCGGCCTGCATACGACTAGAAACCCAAATTCAAGTTGGGCCAGGATGCAGGTCCGCTAGCCTAGTAGGCCCAACAGGGCATCGCAGAAGAGGTAGGCCCAGAAGGCCTGCTTAAGAGAGGAGCTCGAGACAGCAGCGATGGCGGGGCTTATAAGCAAGTGCGAGTTCCCCTCGGCTAGCGAGGTGGGACTAAACTTTTGTGCCCCTCGCCTGGCAGCGCACACCCTTTAGTACCGGGTCGTGGCACCAACCGGTACTAAAGGGGGGCCTTTAGTACCGGTTGGAGCCACCAACTGGTACTAAAGGGGGTCGCTTCCCGCTGCTTGGGCTAGCCAAAACAGACCTTTAGTACCGGTTGGTGGCTCCAACCGGTACTAAAGGTGGGTTCTATAGAAGAAAACACTTCAAAATTTCGTCAGTTTCTCATCTCTCCCTCTGCTTCTTCTCCTCTGCACCGTCGCCCGCCGCCCCCGCCGTCTCCATATCCCTCGTCGCCGCCCCCATCGCCGCCCTGTCCCCGTCGTCGCCGCCCCGTCGTCCCGTCCCCGTCGTCCCCGTCATCAGCGCCGCCCCGTCCCGGCCCGTCCCGGCCGCGTCGTCACCGTCCCCGTCGTCGTCGCCGCCCCGGCCCGTACGTCCCCGTCCCCGTCGTCGCCGCCCCGTCGTCGCCGCGCCCGTCACCGTCCCCGTCGCCGCGCGCCCCCCGTCGCCTCTCGCCTCGCCGGCCGGTGAGCGCGCGCACTCACACACATACATTTTTAGTTATAGATTTTTCTGTCTTTTAGTAATTGTTAGACATTTTTCTGTTTTTTAGAAATAGTTAGAAATGTTAGAAATGTTAGAATAGTTAGAAATGTTAGAATTGTTAGAATTTTTTCTGTTTTTTAGTTATAGAAATAGTTATAAAAAAGTTAGAATTGTTAGAAATTTTTCTGTTTTTTAGTTATAGAAATTGTTATAAGAAAGTTAGAATTGTTAGAAATTTTTCTGTTTTTTAGTTATAGAAATAGTTATAAAAAAGTTAGAAATTTTTCTTTTTTTTAGTTATAGAAATATTAGAAATGTTATAGAAATGTTAGTTATATATAGCATTGTTAGAAATGTTATAGAAATGTTAGAAATTTTAGTTATCAAAATCCAATCATTAAAAAAATGTTACTTTTTGCGGGCATATAGCTAGTATTTGTTGTCGACGATGCCCGGCCCGCATCCTCGCCGTCGACATGTCCGCGACGACGTCCAGCTGACCCATGTCCGGGACTGGGCTCCGCCGGGCTGGCACTGGGAGGTGCTGCCTGGAGGGGCACGCCGCTTGATGAGGAACCCGGCCCCGAGTCCCGTCGTCGACCCTGATCTCGTTTGGTGGCGTTCGCGTGGGCCAGTTTCGGTGCGGAGGGAGCCGGCCCCGCCGGAGGAGGACGAGCACGTCCATCGCTACATGGTTGCGTTAGAGGGTGGCAGGTTCTCCAATACCTGGCAGTTTCTTCAGGGATCTCACTTCAGCTATGATCCTGTGAGGGTTCCTTCTATTTGGGTGTCCACCGCCCACGCTATGATGTATTAGCTACCTAGCCAGTGATGTACTATTCAATATTATATATTATTCGAGACGATGTATTCGAGATTAAATCTATTATTCGAGACGATGTATTCGAGATTATATCTATTATTCGAGACGATGTATTCGAGATTATACCTATTATTCGAGATTATACTAAATTGTTTTATATTTCTTTTGGCATAGTTAAATAAAAGCTATGGCGGACAATACCGACAGAGAGAGAGAACAGACCATGTTCGATATCATACGCGGGCCAGATGATGATCAGAATGAAGAAGATTTTGACGGCTCCGAATTTCTAAACAACACCGGAGAGGGTGATATGATATTCGATCGCGACGACCGAGAAGATGAAGTCATGAACTACGACGAAGAACATGTTGATCCTGAAACAACAAACACCGGCGAGGTATATATATTTATATAAGAAGGAATCTGGTGATCATCGCATGTTCTAAATGAGTTGAAGATATATTAACGAATCGATCTTTCTTCTTTCAGCCATCCGGATCGAGCAAATCTTTAGGAAAAAGGACGAAACGAGGCCCGAACAAAAAGTTGAAGGAGGGCGTAAAGTATAATATCGAGGCATTCAAACCTAATGGCGAACCATTAGCGCCTAAGAAGATTGCGGACAAGTTCGTTCGTCAGTGCGGAGTTCTTGTGAAGGACCAACTCCCGATCTCCCTTCAAGAATGGAGAAAGCCAGCAAAGCCACGTCCTAATGTTACTTTTGTCGACGAGAATCAAAAAAAACTGCTTTGGGATACTCTCATGGAACATTTCACCCTACCAGATCATTTTACAGAAGCAGATGTGCAGAAAGTCAAGGACGCTGCTTTTAGGAAGATGGCGGTTGCATTCAAGAACCACAAGAGAACGACGTGGGAGAAGTACGTCAAGGGAGGAAGGAAGACTCCAGTACTCGAGGGGATACTAGAGAATCAAAGTGCTCATTGGGACGATTTCGTGAAATTCTAGGATTCAGAATTAGCTAAGGAACGGTCGAGAATAAACAAGAAGAATGCCGAAAAAAGGATAAGTTCCATAAGCTGGGGCCAGGTGGCTACGCGGTGGCAATGCCTAAGTGGGATAAGTCTGAGAAAGAGATGGAGGATGCAAGTGTCACTCCGGTTACTAAGAGCTGGCCCCCAGGTGTAGGACTTGGTTCTATGCGCATGGGGGGGAGTTGGACCCGAAGACAGGCAATGTTTCGACGAAGGCATGTCTGAACGGAGCCGACGATGCGATACTTGTTGCAATAGAAGAGGCTCGATCGGGGGTGTTCCAGCCCAACAGAGAGAACGACGAGCTTACGTGTGCCCTGGGAAATCCTGAACACCCGGGAAGAACACGAGGCAAGGGCGCTATTCCATGGTATGAGGGGTTTTCGGACTGGAACGCCGACTAGAGAACCCGTGCGAGAAAGAAGATTGCGGAGGAGAAGAAGAGGAAGATGGAGGAGGAGCAGAGGAAGCGGGACTATGAACGCCTTCAAGGCCTAGAAGCAAGTCAAGCGGAATTGGCAGCTAAATTCCAGCGGCAGCAGGAGCAGATCGACTCACTTAGCCAGCAAAGGGGGTCTCAGGAGCTGCAGCAGCTAGCGGATGATCCAACATTGGATAGCACCGCCCCATCCATGCCGAGAAGCAGCGTGGGTTCCGCCCCGGGCGACGCAGTGCTGGATAGATACCCCGTGGATGACATCACGGAGAACACTAACTGCGAGCTACACTTCAAAATGAAGAACATATCCATGAAGGTGGCAGACGCCGTTGCTTTTTCAAATTCCCCTGAGGCAACGTTCCATTGCAACCCGATTCCAGCGGGCTATGCTCGTGTCTTGGTTGATGAGGTGGTGGACCCATATTCGGAGCTACAGCTTGACATTCCTGGAGGTGACGACGAGCACACATTGGGAGAGGCCATACATCATGTCATCCTATGGAGAAAGGATTGCATCATCTTTCAAAGGCCACCGACACCGCGTCACCCGACTCCTCGTCGAAGTCCGCCACCGAGTCAGCAGACTCCCGCTCCATGTCCACCAACGCGTGAGGCCACTCCTCCTCCTCCAAGTCCGCAAAGTGTCAGGCCACTCCTCCTCCAAGTCCGACACAGCGTCAGACGTCCACTCCTCCTCCAAGTCCGGCACAACCTTAGGCCACTCCTCCTCCAAGTCCGGCACAGCTTCAGGCCACTCCTCCTCGTCCAACTCAGCCCCGTCAGCCGTCTCCGCCGCCTCAGCAATCGCAGAAGAGACACGCTGCAGCTATGGTGCGTAGCGGTACGAGTCGAGGTCATAGTACAGGAAGTACAGGCGGAGGCAAGCGATATAAATATGGTCCAAACCTCACTACTCCTCTTCCTGTGAGGGCTTACGACAGGACCGAGGAGCAAACCAATGCCATAGTGCGGGCAGAAGTCGACGCCCATTTTGGACCAAAACCGCCACCGCCGGCAAGGGAGAAAGTGCCTGTGGAAGTAGTTGACCACTTCATTCGTATGGCTCAACCACCAGCTCCTAAGCCTGTTGACACAGACTATGAGCGCCACATCAGGAAGTTACATCGACAACGTCTACAGAAGGAGGCGAGCTCGAGCTCGAGCAAACAACAAGCAGTTGTAAAAAAATGCGGGAAAACCGTTGCCCAGCTGGGAGAACAGGCGGCGGAATCGATCCCCCCGCTTGTTGTGCCGCCAACAACACGTGACAGTACGCGCGCCCAATATTATTGTGGCCAAACAGTTTACGTTCCCGAGGTGGGCGATGTGGTAATAACCCAGGAGCATATAATGCAGGCTGAAGAACTCAAGATCACTGTTGGACAACTCCTCGAGATCGAGGACATGCCTGTGATTACAGAGGAGGAAATAAAACGGAAATATGTCCGGGGCCAACCTTTGGTCAAGCCAAAAGATGTCAAGAAGCTCCCAACGAGAATGTATGAATTGCATCAATGGTACATGGAAATTACCAAGACATCCGATCGAGAGTCCCTCATGGTGTATGTCAAGAAGGATCATTACTACCATGAGAAAGATGTGACCGTTGAGTATTCTAAACTGTTTCAGTTATACAATCAAGACGCACTCGACAAATCTATCGTCAGTTGCTATTGTCTGTAAGTGATTTCTTTCTGTAATTTAAGTCTCAAGCTAGCTGTAGTGATCCTTTTGATCAATCATTACCTATAATTATCCTCACTATATTCTTTTCTGTGGTATTATGCAGGATGAAGATGTATGAAATGAGAAAAGGTGGACGCTATGGCATTGGGTTCATTGACCCAAACACCGTTAATGAATACACATGGAAAATAAACAAGCATCATGAAAAGCAGGTAGAGGACATAATGCTAGAGTTCTTGAAGCGCCTCAAATACAATTAAGATATAATACTTCCTTACAACTTCCAGTGGGTCACACTTTCTTGTACTACAAATTCTCTGTTTTTGCGTACTAGCTAGCTACATGTTTTTTGCTTACATATGCCCGCTTAATTAAGACATGCAAACGTGTGTGCATGCAGATTTCACTGGATCTTGTGTATCATTAAAGTTGACACCGGAACAGTTGAAATACTGGACTCGCTACTCAAAGCAAATAGTGACTATAACATCTTGTTTGGGATAGTCAACAGGTAATTTCAATCATTATTAACTATATATCTCGGCCTATTTAGTTCGTCATTTCATGATATGAACTATTTAATAACCCCTTTATTCATTTTCTTTGTCCGCGGGCAGGGCTTGGGCAAGGTTCATCAGCGTCACGGAAGGCGAATGGAAACGACAGCTGAAATGGTTTCGACCCAAGGTAAGTAATTAAGTAGTACTAGCTAGCTAGCTAGCTGCCATCTCTTTAATTATCATGCTTGATTAATTATTATCTGATCAAATTAAATTCCATTCTCGTAATAAAGGCCCTGAAGCAGGCGCAGGGGACTGATCTGTGTGCATTCTGCATTTGCGAGACCATTCGCATGATGGCGTCCGAAAGGAGCAGATCTCAAAGACAGGAATGGGTACGCTTGTCAGAACACTATTCACAATTTTTACACCATTATCGATATCTAGTCACACAACTAATACACATGCATATTGATCTCCTTCTTAACAGTTAAAAGAGGTGCGGGACAAGCTCCTAGAAACGGAGCGCGTAAAAGCACTTCAAGAGGAAATAGCGGGATTTTTGCTCGACCATGTCATAAATCCGAAGGGAGAATACTATTACCCGCTACCGCCCCCATCGACCAGGTCATGAACCACTTCCAATTGTCATCGTGCTCCGAAGGCACCAATTAGGCTAATGCCACTGGCTCCGAAGGCAACATGCATATGTAGGAGAAATTGTATATAGCTATACATGTGTGTATGTGTAAATTAATATGATGGTTTGTGAGACATTGATGATATATATATATATGATTGGTTCTACTAGAAATTCTATATATATATATATGCATAACGTGTACAATGTGTAGTACCGTAAAATACCAGCAAACGAAAAAGAATTAAAATGGAAAACACAAAATTAAATGAAAAAGAAATCATAAAACCAAAAACCCCCCAAACATTTTAGTACCGGTTGGATGTTACCAACCGGTACTAAAGGGCTCCCGGCCCCCGGAGCTGGCTCGTGCCACGTGGTTTCCCTTTAGCACCGGTTCGTGCTGAACCGGTACTAAAGGGGGGGGCCTTTAGTGCCAAAACTTTAGTGCCGGTTCCTAAACCGGCACTAAAGGGCCTTACGAACCGGTGCTATTGCCCGGTTCTGCACTAGTGTTGTGATCTCCATCTCCGAAGCACCGTCATGATCACCATCGTCACCGGCGCGACACCTTGATCTCCATCGTAGCATCGTTGTCATCTCGCCAAATATTGCTTGTACGACTATCGCTACCACTTAGTGATAAAGCGACAACCATATGGCTCCTGCCAGTTGCCGATAACTCGATTACAAAACATGATCATCTCATACAATAAAATATAGCATCATGTCTTGAGCATATCTCATCACAACATGCACTGCAAAAACAAGTTAGACGTCCTCTACTTTGTTGTTGCAAGTTTTACGTGGCTGCTACGGGCTGAGCAAGAACCGTTCTTACCTACGCATCGAAACCACAACGATAGTTCGTCAAGTTAGTGCTGTTTTAACCTTCTCAAGGTCCGGCCGTAGCCACACTCGGTTCAACTAAAGTTGGAGAAACTGACACCCGCCAGCCACCTGTGTGCAAAGCACGTCGGTAGAACGAGTCTCGCGTAAGCGTATGCGTACTGTCAGTCCGGGCCGCTTCATCCAACAATACCGCCGAACCAAAGTGTGACATGCTGGTAAGGAGTATGACTTGTATCGCCCACAACTCACTTATGTTCTTCTCGTGCATATAACATCAACGCATAAAACCAGGCTCAGATGCCACTGATGGGGAATGTAGTAATTTCAAAAAATTTCCTACGCACACACAGGATCATGGTGATGCATAGCAACGAGAGGGGAGAGTGTGTCCACGTACCCTCGTAGACCGAAAGCGGAAGCGTTAGCACAACGCGGTTGATGTAGTCATACGTCTTCACGATCCGATCGATCGAAGTACCGAACGTACGGCACCTCTGAGTTCAGCACACGTTCAGCTCGATGACGTCCCGCGAACTCCGATCCAGCAGAGCTTCACGGGAGAGTTCTGTCAGCACGAGGCATGATGACGGTGATGATGTTGCTACCGACGCAGGGCTTCGCCTAAGCACCGCTATGATATGATCGAGGTGGAAGATGGTGGAGGGGGGCACCGCACACGGCTAAGAGATCAAGAGATCAATTGTTGTGTCTCCAAGGGGTGCCCCCCTCCCCGTATATAAAGGAGTGGAGGAGGGGGAGAGGGCCGACCCCTATCGCGCGCCCTGGAGGAGTCCTATTCCCACCGGGAGTAGGATTCCTCCCCTTCCAAGTAGTAGGAGTAGGAGACAAGGAAGGGGAAGAGGGAAGAGAAGGAAGGAGTGGCGCGCGGCCTGCCTATCTCTCTCTCTCCCCTAATGCCCAATAAGGCCCATATACTTCTTCCCCCGTTTTCCCGTAACTCCCCGATACTCCGAAAAATACCCGAACCACTCGGAACCTTTCCGATGTCCGAATATAGTCGTCCAATATATCGATCTTTACATCTCGACCATTTTGAGACTACTCGTCATGTCCCCGATCTCATCCGGGACTCCGAACTACCTTCGGTACATCAAATCACATAAACTCATAATACAATCGTCGCCGAAACTTTAAGCGTGCAGACCTACGGGTTCGAGAACTATGTAGACATGACCGAGACACGTCTCCGGCCAATAACCAATAGCGGAACCTGGATGCTCATATTGGCTCCTACATATTCTACGAAGATCTTTATCGGTCAAACCACATAACAACATACGTTGTTCCCTTTGTCATCGGTATGTTATTTGCCCGAGATTCGATCGTCGGTATTCCAATACCTAGTTCAATCTCGTTACCTGCAAGTCTCTTTACTCGTTCCATAATACATCATCCCGCAACTAACTCATTAGTTAAAATGCTTGCAAGGCTTATAGTGATGTACATTACCGAGTGGGCCCAGAGATACCTCTCCGATAATATGAGTGACAAATCCTAATCTCGAAATACGCCAACCCAACAAGTACCTTTGGAGACACCTGTAGAGCACGTTTATAATCACCCAGTTACGTTGTGACGTTTGTTAGCACACAAAGTGTTCCTCCGGTAAACGGGAGTTGCATAATCTCATAGCCATAGGAACATGTATAAGTCATGAAGAAAGCAATAGCAACATAATAAACGATCAAGTGCTAAGCTAACGGAATGGGTCAAGTCAATCACATCATCTTATATCTTATCTTATATCTTATATTTACTAATTGGAGGCACCTTTCAAGTACTCTCATTAATCCACATCATTAATATTAATTACACCGTTGGATCGTAGAATGTATGTTCAAGATAAAAGGAAAAGAATACGTAACATAGATGGTCCCGATGTCCCATAAAAAAGGCATGTGACACGTCCAACCTATGTGACACGTCCAGCCGTAGTAAAACAAAAGGAAAAAAGTCCATCCGTTTCCACAAAAAAAGAAAGTCTCCAACCATAAAGAGTCCAGTCCAACGGAAAAAGGGGAAAAACTCCCCGATGCTGCTTTTTTTTTAGGCTCTCCCCGATGCTGCTAATTGCCTACGTCCATGAATAAAATAGTTGGCTGAGTAAAATCTAGGTTGGCTCCTATACGTGGTCTCTGCCTCCTCCTCTCTCTTAACCCTGCTCTCCTACCTATGGCTGGTGATATTTTAATCTCACTTGCCAACTACAGCAACCATCATGCATATTAAGCGTGACCCATCTCAACATTTGAATCATAATATCCATGTAGTAAAGCCATCATGTGTATCCCACGACGCTGATTTACCAGGTACGATTGAATCAAGAAATTTAGCATGTATATTCCAGTACATGATTTTATCCCATGATATGTTGATTTGGCAGGTCCGATCCACTCAAAAACTCATGTACGGATATTCTGATCGTGTTACTCTTTGACCTTTCAATATCAGTTTCCAAGTTCTGAGAACATGTACTCCCTCCGTTCCAAAATATAAGTCTTTCTAGAGATTTCAATAGGTGACTACATATGGAGCAAAATGAGTGAATCTACACTCTAAAATATGTCTACATACATCCGTATGTTGTTGTAGTCTATTTGAAATGTCTAAATAGACTTATATCTCGGAATGGAGGGAGTATATTACAGTATGCGTACGTTCTAATGTCACAATGACCGATTTAGTAGAAGGAGCTATATTGGCTGTTTGAAGTTTGAAGCAAGAGCCAAGTGCCGCAAGAGAGGGGTTTCGCACTTATATGTTCCTTTTTTCACACAATTCAATATCATATATCTAATATATTTTTCTATATGCTAGCTAAAAAAATAAATCTCATGTTTTGTAGATTCAGTATTTTCTTGAACTTACTCAACTACGGATTCGGGATGTGGAGTTGTTCGAAGCTGGCGGCTAGATGATCCAGGCGGTGTGCCGCAAGGAAAGACTTGATTCTTTACATGTGCGGATTACCAATACATATTATATATGTGTATATTACGTCTATGCATGACTTTATTTTCCTTATAAGAGAAAATTGTAGCTTTTAAAATATCTTGAAAATAACACCTAATTACTACAGTAACAGAAACAAAATCTGGATATATCATTCGCCACAAATATCTCATATTAACACATGATTATATATGGGATATTAATATTTTGCATGGTATCGATAGTAAGTATTAGAAATTAGGAACACTCATAAAAGAAATTATTAAAGAATGTTTTGGTACGAAGAACTTAAATCCGATAATCTACTACACAGTTCCCAGCCACGTTAATAATAAAAGTAATTATAGAACATCAAATCTGAATAATCTATGGCTCTTAAGGCATGAGAAAATAGTCAATTCTCGGCTCACCACTGTTCCAAAGGGAGGACTTTTGCTTAGATGTCATGTATATATAAAATATAATCTACGAAGGGTTTTAAGATCGAATTATACCATCTTCTGTTGCAAAAGGGAAGACGTATGTTTTTTCAATAGGTGATAGAATGGAAGATATATGCTAGAATAGGGAATTGTATATTATGCCTTTCAGAAACTTATAGGTCACGTACATGATACATGAAACTTCTTTCAATTTGTAACCATATAGTTTACCAGTATAATAATAATCCATAACAACATATTTATATTATTGTCTGACATTTCTAATTCTTAACAACTTTGGCATATTAAATATTAAAAGTGCTAGCCCGTGCAGATGCACGGGTTGACGACTAGTTCTCCTAATGATGTGATCCCGTTAATCAAATGACAACTCATGTCTATGGCTAGGAAACATAGCCATCTTTGATCAACGAGCTAGTCAAGTAGAGGCATACTAGTGACACTATGTTTGTCTATGTATTCACACATGTATTATGTTTCCGGTTAATACAGTTCTAGCATGAATAATAAACATTTATCATGATATGAGGAAATAAATAATAACTTTATTATTGCCTCTAGGGCATATTTTCTTCAGTGACGTTGTCGAAGTCCATTACCGAACCACCATGTGATCGTCGTTACACTAGCGCAGAACCGGGCAATAGCACCGGTTCGTAAGGCCCTTTAGTGCCGGTTTAGGAACCGGCACTAACGTTTCGGCACTAAAGCCCCCCCCCCTTTAGTACCGGTTCAGCACGAACCGGTGCTAAAGGGCAACCACGTGGCACGAGCCAGCTCCGGGGGCCGGGAGCCCTTTAGTACCGGTTGGTAACACCAACCGGTACTAAAATGTTTGGGGGGTTTTTGGTTTTATGATTTCTTTTTCATTTAATTTTGTGTTTTCCATTTTAATTCTTTTTCGTTTGCTAGTATTTTACGGTACTACACATTGTACACGTTATGCATATATATATATAAATAGAATTTCTAGTAGAACCAATCATATATATATCATCAATGTCTCACAAACCACCATATTAATTTACACATACACACATGTATAGCTATATACAATTTCTCCTACATATGCATGTTACCTTCGGAGCCAGTGGCATTAGCCTAATTGGTGCCTTCGGAGCACGATGACAATTGGAAGTGGTTCATGACCTGTTCGATGGGGGCGGTAGCGGGTAATAGTATTCTCCCTTCGGATTTATGACCTGGTCGAGCAAAAATCCCGCTATTTCCTCTTGAAGTGCTTCTACGCGCTCCGTTTCTAGGAGCTTGTCCCGCACCTCTTTGAACTGTTAAGAAGGAGATCGATATGCATGTGTATTAGTTGTGTGACTAGATATCGATAATGGTGTAAAAATTGTAAATAGTGTTCTGACAAGCGTACCCATTCCTGTCTTTGAGATCTGCTCCTTTCGGACGCCATCATGCGAATGTTCTCGCAAACGCAGAATGCACACAGATCAGTCCCCTGCGCCTGCTTCAGGGCCTTTATTACGAGAATGGAATTTAATTTGATCAGATAATAATTAATCAAGCATGATAATTAAAGAGATGGCAGCTAGCTAGCTAGCTAGTAATACTTAATTACTTACCTTGGATCGAAACCATTTCAGCTGTGGTTTCCATTCACCTTCCGTGACGCTCATGAACCTTGCCCAAGCCCTGCCCGCCGACAAAGAAAATGAAAAGGTGTTATTAAATAGTTCATATCATGAAATGATGAACTAAATAGGCCGAGATATATAGTTAATAATGATTGAAATTACCTGTTGACTATCCCATACAAGATGTTGTAGTCACTATTTGCTTTGAGTAGCGAGTCCAGTATTTCAACTATTCCGGCGTCAACTTTAATGATACACAAGATCCAGTGAAATCTGCATGCACACACGTTTGCATGTCTTAATTAAGCGGGCATATGTAAGCAAAAACATGTAGCTAGCTAGTAGGCAAAAACAGAGAATTTGTAGTACAAGAAAGTGTGACTCACTCGAAGTTGTAAGGAAGTACTATATCTTCATTGTATTTGAGGCGCTTCAAGAACTCTAGCATGCTGTCCTCTACCTGCTTTTCATAATACTTGTTCATTTTCCATGTGTATTGATTAACGGTGTTTGGGTCAATGAACCCAATGCCATGGCGTCCACCTTTTCTCATTTCATACATCTTCATCCTGCATAATACCACAGAAAAGAATATAGTGAGGATAATTACAGGTAATGATTGATCAAAAGGATCACTACAGCTAGCTTGAGACTTAAATTACAGAAAGAAATCACTTACAGACAATAGCAACTGACAATAGATTTGTCGAGTGCGTCTTGATTGTATAACTGAAACAGTTCAGAATACTCAACGGCCACAGCTTTCTCATGGTAGTAATGATCCTTCTTGACATACACCATGAGGGACTCTCGATCGGATCTCTTGATAATGTCCATGTACCATTGATGCAATTCATACATTCTCGTTGGGAGCTTCTTGACATCTTCTGGCTCGACCAAAGGTTGGCCCCGGACATATTTCCGTTTTATTTCCTCCTCTGTAATCACAGGCATGTCATCGATCTCGAGGAGTTGTCCAAGAGTGATCTTGAGTTCTTCAGCCTGCATTATATGCTCCTGGGTTATTACCACATCGCCCACCTCGGGAACGTAAACTGTTTGACCACAATAATATTGGGCGCGCGTACTGTCACGTGTTGTTGGCGGCACAATAAGCGGGGGGGGGGGTCGATTGCGCCGCCTGTTCTCCGAGCTGGGCAACGGTTTTCCCGCATTTTTCGACAGCTGCTTGTTGTTTGCTCAAGCTCGAGCTCGCCTCCTTCTGTAGACGTTGTCGATGTAACTTCCTGATGTGGCGCTCATAGTCTGTGTCAACAGGCTTAGGAGCTGGTGGTTGAGCCATACGAATGAAGTGGTCAACTACTTCCACAGGCACTTTCTCCCTTGGCGGCGGTGGCGGTTTCGGTCCAAAATGGCCGTCGACTTCTGCCCGCACTATGACATAGAGTAATTGTGACCATTCTTACAGCGAGCACATGGACAAGGCATAAAACCATCCGCCCGCTTGTTTGCCTCAGTCGCAAGCAGAAATGTATGCACGCCCTCAACGAACTGGGGAGAGCATCGGTCATCGTACATCCATTGCCGGCTCATCTTCATTACACAACACCGAATAGACCAAATTAATACAAGTTCATACATAAAGTTCATACAACACTTAAATGCAACAAACAAATAACTCTCTAGCTAAAGCATTTAAATGCAACAACAAATACGATCAAGATCGCAACTAAGGTAACAATGGATCCAACAGCATAATGATACCAAGCCTCACTATCGATGGCATATTTTCTAATCTTTCTAATCTTCAAGCGCATTTTCTCCATCTT
>NC_053028.1:718352640-718452162 GCF_003073215.2 Triticum urartu
CTATAGCAAACGAACTACACGATCTTGTGCTAGGCTTAGGATTGGGTCTTGTCCATCACATCATTCTTCTAATGATGTGATCCCGTTATCAATGACATCCAATGTCCATGGTCAGGAAACCGTAACCATCTATTGATCAACGAGCTAGTCAACTAGAGGCTTACTAGGGACATGGTGTTGTCTATGTATCCACACATGTATCTGAGTTTCCTATCAATACAATTCTAGCATGGATAATAAACGATTATCATGAACAAGGAAATATAATAATAACTAATTTATTATTGCCTCTAGGGCATATTTCCAACAAATTCCACGTTGATGATTTTTGCTGATGTTGAAAGCAAAAGTCGATTGAAAGTTTTTAACAGAGGAGTAAACATGGTTGCTCCAGCAACACCCAGTTATCTGAAGTGGTCCCGGACTGCCATCACATTCGACCAGTCAGACCATCCAGCACATATAGCCATCCCTGGGAGGCAAGCACCGGTGGTCGACCCAATAGTTGAAGGCACTCAACTGACTAAAGTGCTGATGGATGGTGGCAGTAGCCTGAATATCCTTTCTGCTGAAACTTTGAAGGGAATGGGCATTCCGATGTCCAAGCTTAGTGAAAGCAACATGAGTTTGCATGGCGTTATACCTGGCAAGAAGGCTCAGTCACTCGGCCAGATCACCCTTGATGTGGTTTTCGGTGATTCCAAGAATTACCGCAAGGAAAAGTTGACATTTGAGGTAGTGGATTTCAAGAGTGCTTACCATGCTATTATGGGTAGGCCCGCTTATGCACATTTTATGGCTCGACCATGTTACGTGTATCTCAAATTGAAGATGCCTGATCCTAGAGGAGTAATCACTGTCACTGGCAATCGGCAGAAGGCAGAAGAGTGCTTCCAAAAGGGCTCAAAAATTGCCGGTGCACAAATGGCAGTAGTAGAACTGCAAGAGTATCAGAAAAATGCAGTTCCGAGTGATTTGATGCGAGCCAAGAAGTCTGCCACAAATTCTGCATTTCAGTCGTCCAGTGAAACGAAGCCGATTCATATTCACCCGACCGATCCCAATGCTGCTCCGACCCATATCTCAACAACACTCGACAACAAATAGGAAGAAGCACTCATCCAGTTCCCCCGTGAGAACTAGGACATCTTTGCATGGAAACCTTCTGACATGCCGGGTGTACCCAGGGGACTCACTGAGCATTGTTTGCGAGTCGACCCAAAAGTAAAACCAGTCAAGGAACATCTCCGACGGTCCGCCGTCCAGAAGAGAAAAGCAATTGGTGAGGAAGTGGCTCGGCTCCTGGCAGCTGAGTTCATCCGAGAGATTTACCACTCCGAGTGTCTCACCAATGTTGTCATGGTCCCCAAGAAGGATGATTCACTTCGCATGTGCATTGACTTCAAGCATATCAATCGGGCCTGCCCGAAAGATCATTTTCCTCTCCCCCACATCGACCAAATTGTCGACTCGACTACAGAGTGTGAGCGTTTGTCCTTTTTGGATGCCTATTCCGGGTATCATCAGATCCGACTGTATGGACCCAATGAGATAAAAACGGCTTTCATCACTCCATTCGGATGCTTCTGTTATGTCACTATGCCATTCGGCCTAAAGAACGTCGGAGCCACATTCATGCATATGATCCAGAAGTGTTTACTCACTCAGATCAGTCAGAATGTGGAAGCATACATGGACGACATCGTGGTCAACTCACGTAAGGGTTCCGACCTACTGACTGACCTCGCTGAAACCTTTGCCAACCTCAGAAGGTATGATATCAAGCTTAATCCATCGAAATGCACATTCGAAGTTCCTGGTGGAAAATTACTCGGGTTCCTCATTTCCGAACGAGGGATTGACGCTAACCCAGAGAAAGTTGGTGCTATACTTCAGATGAAACGCCCTGTGCGTGTGCACGATGTCCAGAAGCTTACTGGTTGTTTGGCTGCCTTGAGTCGATTCATTTCTCGCCTCGGTGAAAAGGCATTACCTCTTTACCGACTGATGAAGAAGTCTGGTAAGTTCGAGTGGACCCCCGAAGCTGATGCAGCGTTTGCAGAGCTCAAAGCCCTGCTTTCCACCCAGCCGATGCTTGCTGCACCAATCAACAAAGAGCCTTTACTGCTTTATATTGTAGCCACTGGACAAGTTGTCAGTACAGTACTCGCGGTCGAGCGGGAGGAAGAAGGAAAAGCCTATAAAGTTCTGCGCCCAGTATATTATGTTTCTGAAGTTCTGACTCCATCGAAGCAAAGATATCCACATTATCAGAAGCTTGTTTATGGGATTTACATGACCACAAAGAAGGTTGCACACTATTTCTCTGATAATTCCATTACAGTCGTCAGCGACGCTCCATTATCAGAGATTCTGAACAACAGAGATGCAACTGGTCGAGTGGCAAAATGGGCGATTGAACTCCTTCCCCTGGACATCAAATTTGAGGTAAAGAAAGCTATCAAGTCCCAAGCAATAGCCGATTTCCTCGCCGAGTGGATCGAACAGCAACTTCCGGCCCAAATTCACTCGGAGCATTCGACCATGTTCTTCGATGGGTCCAAGATGCTGAATGGTTCTGGTGCTGGGGTGGTGTTGGTACACTTTGACTCCTCCAACAATGAAGCTGAATGTGAGGCACTTCTGTACGGGTTGCGTATGGCCATTTCACTCGGCGTCCGTCGCCTCATGGTCTATGGCGACTCAGATTTAGTGGTCAATCAGGTGATGAAGGAGTGGGACGTCAGAAGCCCAACTATGACTAGTTATTGCAATGCAGTGAGAAAGTTAGAAAAGAGGTTTGAGGGGTTAGAGCTCCATCACATCCCTCGACTGAAAAATCAAGCAACCGATGATCTGGCAAAGATAGGCTCCAAGAGGGAAGCCATTCCCAGCAATGTGTTCCCGGAACATATTCATACACCTTTAGTTCAAGAAGATCCCTTCACTGAAGAGCCCCCGCAGCCGAAGAGTGCCACCGATCCGACTGAAATCGAGGTTCCAGCCGTGGTCGATTTAATTATGGAGGTTTTGGTCGTCACCCCCGATTGGACAGTATCATATATCGCGTACATTCTTAGAAAGGAACTCCCAGAGGATGAAGAAGAGGCTCGACAGATCGCCCGTCGATCTAAAGCCTTTACTATGATAAGAGGACAGTTGTTCAGAGAAAGTGTGATTGGAGTTTGCCAGAAATGCATAACACCTGAAGAAGGTCGAGTGATGCTCAATGACATCCACTCAGGGACCTGTGGTCACCATGCGTCTTCTCGGACCATTGTGGCCAAAGCATAACGAGCGGGATTTTACTGGCCACAGGCAAATGAGATGGCAAAATAAATAGTCGACAAATGTGAAGGTTGCCATTTTTACTCCAACATGTCTCACAAGCCTGCGTCGGCCCTGAAGACCATTCCACTCATATGGCCTTTTGCTGTTTGGGGGATTGGATATGGTTGGACCTCTGAGGACTGGTAGGAGTGGATTCACTCATGTGCTTGTAGCAGTCGACAAGTTCACCAAGTGGATTGAAGCCAAGCCTATCAAGAACCTTGAAGCCAGCACTGCTGTCAGCTTCATCAGAGAGTTAACATTCAAATATGGTGTTCCACACAACATCATCACTGACAATGGGTCAAACTTCGATTCTGATGAGTTCAGAACTTTCTGTGCTTCCCAAGGTACTCGAGTCGACTATGCCTCAGTCGCCCAGCCCTAGTCGAATAGGCAAGCTGAAAGAGAAATGGATTGATTCTCAAAGGACTGAAACCCCGACTGATGCATGACCTCAAACACGCAGCAGGAGCCTGGGTCGATGAACTTCCATCAATATTGTGGGGATTGAGGACAACTCCCAATCGGTCGACTGGCAGAACCCCTTTTTTCTTGGCTTATGGAGTCGAAGCTGTACTTCCGAGTGACTTACTCCACAATGTGCCCCGAGTCGAGCTTTTCTCAGAAGAAGAAGCAGAACAGGCACGGCAAGATGTAGTTGATCTCCTGGAAGAAGGAAGAGAGATGGCCTTGATCCGATCAACCATCTATCAGCAAGACCTGCGTCGATTCCATGCCAGAAACGTGAGGGGTCGAGCATTTCAAGAGGGAGACTTGGTTCTCCGAGTGGATCGGCAGAAACCACACAAGCTTGCTCCTGCCTGGGAAGGCCCTTTCGTTGTCACCAGAGTGCTCCATAATGGAGCGTACCACCTCTACAATGTCAAGCACAAGAAAGACGAGCCGCGAGCTTGGAATGCGGAGTTGCTCCGCCCCTTTTATACTTAAGCACTCAGTCTATTGGGATGTAATAAGAAGCACCTTTGTAGTTTGTTTATCAAAGACAAGAGTTTTTACAGTCTTCTAAAATGATTGTCGATTGCTTACGTTTGTTTCTGAAACCCCCCAGTGGATGGCTTAGCTGTGAATCCGTTTCGCCTAAGTTTAAAAAACCCTACCAAGTGATGAGCAAGCCTCTCACTCGGTGGCTTAGCTGCGAATCCGCTTCGCCTAAGTTGAAAAAAAATCCTACCGAGTGATGAGCAAGCCTCTCACTCGGGGGCTTAGCTGCAGTCCAGTACTCGCCTAAGTTGAGAAAATCCTACTGAGTGATGAGCAAGCCTCTCACTCAGGGGCTTAGCTGCAGTCCAGTACTCACCTAAGTTTAAAAAAAATCGTACCGAGTGATGAGCAAACCTCACACTCGGGGGGCTTAGCTGCAGTCCAGTACTCGCCTAAGTATTAAAAATCCTACCGAGTGATGAGCAAGCCTCACACTCGGGGGCTTAGCTGCAGTTCAGTACTCGCCTAAGTTTAAAAAATCCTACCGAGTGATGAGAAAACCTCACACTCGGGGGCTTAGCTGCAGTCCAGTACTCGCCTAAGTATTAAAAATCCTACCGAGTGATGAGCAAACCACACACTCGGGGGCTTAGCTGCAGTCCAGTACTCGCCTAAGTATTAAAAGTCCTACCGAGTGATGAGCAAACCTCACACTCGGGGGCTTAGCTGCAGTCTAGTACCCGCCTAAGTTTTAAAAAATCCTACCGAGTGATGAGAAAGCCTCTCACTCGGGGGCTTAGCTGTAGTCCAGTACTCGCCTAAGTATTAAAAATCCTACCGAGTGATGAGCAAACCTCACACTCGGGGGCTTAGCTGTAGTCCAGTACTCGCCTAAGTATTAAAAATCCTACCGAGTGATGAGCAAACCTCACACTCGGGGGCTTAACTGCAGTCCAGTACTCGCCTAAGTATTAAGAATCCTACCGAGTGATGAGCAAACCTCACATTCGGGGGCTTAGCTGCAGTCCAATACTCGTCTAAGACGACGAGATTGCAACCCTCTCCTCGGAGTTGCGACCCAAGTACAACGTGCGCTCCATCCCTATCCGTAAGGACGACGAGGTGCAGGTCATTGCAGCTCTCTCATTGGAGCTACGCGACAAGTACAACGCACGCTCCATCCCTATCCGCAAGGACGACGAGGTGCAGGTCGACTGCAACTCTCTCCTCGGAGCTACACCGCAAGTACAACGCACGCTCCATCCCTATCCGCAAGGACGACGAGGTGCAGGTCGACTGCAATTCTCTCCTTGGAGCTACGCTGCAAGTACAACACACGCTCCATCCCTATCCGCAAGGACGACGAGGTGCAAGTCGAGTGCAACTCTCTCCTTGGAGTTATGCCACAAGTACAACGCACGCTCCACCCCTATCCACAAGGACGATGAGGTGCAGGTCGACTGAGGTATCTCCCTCAGAGCTGCATTTCAAGAAATATTCCGAGTGAAGAATAAGTTCCACTCGAAGGCGAACGCAAGCACATGCAGAAGATAAACCAAGATCGGATAAAACCTCAAAATTTTCAGGATGAAGATAAAAGTACTCGGACATCAGGCCCGAAGGAGTTTAACGGTTACAAAAATCACTCGGCATTCTGAGGCGAACTTAAATGAAGTTTACGTATCAAGTCCGTTCACTCGGCAGGAGGAGGGCTTGCGGGCTCGACGAACTCGTCCAAATCGATCCCGTCCGCGATCCGAGTGGCAGCAGCAATGAAAGTCTCCATGAAGGATTGTAAATCGTGCCTTTTTGTGTTGGCGACCTTGATCACCGCCAGCTTCTCTTCTCGAGCTTCTTTGAAGTGGACCCTAACCAGCGACAGGGCCACATCAGCGTCGCATCAGGCAGAGGACTTCTTCCATTCCTGCACTCGACCGGGGACCTCATTGAGCCGAGTCATCAGAGACTCAAGATCATTCTGAAGAGTTGCCCTTGGCTAGAGTGATGAGTCGATGCATGAAACTGCCACCTTCAGACATGCAAGATAACTTGTAACACTAACGACGCGGGATTCCAGTCGAAGCACATTCATGGCAGCCTCGTCGCCGACTGGAGAAAGGATAGGGTCCAAGCCCGTCTCGATCCGTCCAGTCTCCTCTTCAAAGTTTTGGCAGAATTCTACAGAGTCAAGGAGTTAATGAGTCGACTGGTCAGGACTAACTTGCAAACAGTAAAACAGTCCGGTAAAAAGGGGGTACCTTCGAGCATAAGAAAGAGTTTCTTGGCGAGAGCTTTGAGATAAGCCTCCAAATCGTTCCTCCTACGAGTTATGCTTTCCAGCTGGTCGTTCAGAGCCACTTTATCTTTTTTCAGACGAGTCGCCTCTCGATTGGATTTAGTGAGAGACGACTTCAACTTGTTGATTTCCTCCTCTAGCGCTCCGACCGAAGCCAGTTTCTGGTCAGCAAGGGCAGTCTTCTCCCGAGCCTCCTTCTGCGCAGCTGCAGTCCAAGTCCTTCTTCTCCAGGGCCAGCCTCATTTTCTCTACAAAATACACATTTAGATCAAACAGAAGAACAAAGAGATAACTTGAGGGATGGTCAAGATAAGCAGTCGACAGGCTGTTACCTTCCGTACCAGCGACTTCATCTTGAGCCTTCTTTAAGTTGTGCTGAGCCAACTCCAGGTCAAGGTTGAGTTTCCTCTGCTTTTCCTCAAATTCGGCGAACTTGGAGATAAGCGTACATGATTTCTACAATGATTAAAAGACATATCAATCGACAAGATCAAAGATTATTTACTTCTGAGTGAATAAAAATTCAAGACTACTCAGACCCCAACCGACTGCCAGCAGTCGACTGTGGTCTCGGGGACTACACCCAGTGGGTACACTTAGCGTGCCCCCACTGGTTCGGATTCCACTCCGCCGGTCCGCCCAGGCCGAGTGAAAAAAAAAGAAGGGAGAGAAAGAAGTGCTCAGACCCCAACCGACTACCAGCAGTCGATTGCGGTCTCGGGGACTACACCCACTGGGTGCACTTGGCGTGCCCCCACTGGTTCGGAATCCACTCGGACGGTCCGCCCAGGCCGAGTACAAAAGAAGATGACAAAGCTGATGTCTACTACACAACCTTCTTGTAGACGTTGTTGGACCTCCAAGTGCAGAGGTTTGTAGGACAGTAGCAAATTTCTCTCAAGTGGATGACCTAAGGTTTATCAATCCGTAGGAGGCGTAGGATGAAGATGGTCTCTCTCAAGCAACCCTGCAACCAAATAACAAAGAGTCTCTTGTGTCCCCAACACACCCAATACAATGGTAAATTGTATAGGTGCACTAGTTCAGCGAAGAGATGGTGATACAAGTGCAATATGGATGGTAGATAAAGGTATTTGTAATCTGAAATTATAAAATCAGCAAGGTAACTAATGATAAAAGTGAGCGTAAACGGTATTGCAATGTGTGGAAACAAGGCCTAGGGTTCATACTTTCACTAGTGCAAGTCCTCTCAACAATAATAACATAATTGGATCATATAACTATCCCTCAACATGCAACAAAAAGTCACTCCAAAGTCACTAATAGCGGAGAACGAACGAAGAGATTATGGTAGGGTACGAAACCACCTCAAAGTTATTCTTTCCAATCAATCCGTTGGGCTATTCCTATAAGTGTCACAAACAGTCCTAGAGTTCATACTAGAATAACACCTTAAGACACAAATCAACCAAAACCCTAATGTCACCTAGATACTCCAATGTCACCTCAAGTATCTGTGGGTAGGATTATACGATATGCATCACACAGTCTCAGATTAATCTATTCAACCAACACATAGAACCTCAAAGAGTGCCCCAAAGTTTCTACCGGAGAATCACGACGAAAACGTGTGCCAGCCCCTATGCATAGGTTCATGGGCGGAACCCGCAACTTGATCACCGAAACATACATTAAGTGAATCACGTGATATCCCATTGTCACCACAGATACGCACGGCAAGACAAATATCAAGTGTTCTCAAATCTTTAAAGACTCAATCCGATAAGATAACTTCCAAGGGGAAACTCAATCCATTACAAGAGAGTAGAGGGGGAGGAGAAACATAAGATCCAACTATAATAGCAAAGCTCGCGATACATCAAGATCGTGCCAAATCAAGAACACGAGAGAGAGATCAAACACATAGCTACTGGTACATACCCTCAGCCCCGAGGGAGAGCTACTCCCTCCTCATCATGCAAAGCACCGGGATGATGAAGATGGCCACCGAAGAGGGATTCCCCCTCTGGCAAGGTGCCAGAACGGGTCTAGATTGGCTTTCGGTGGCTACGGAGGCTTCTGGCGGCGGAACTCCCGATCTATTGTGCCCCCCATAGTTTTAGGGTATATGGAGATATATAGGCGGAAGAAGTACGTCAGGGGAGCCACGAGGGGCCCATGAGGGTGGAGGGCGCGCCCCGGGGGGGGGGGGGGGGGGGGGGGGGGGGGGGGGGGGGGGTGGGCGCGCCCCCTGCCTCGTGGCTTCCTCATTGCTTCCCTTACGTGGACTCCAAGTCTCCCGGGTCACTTTCCTTCCAAAAATAAGTTCCGTGAAGTTTTAGGTCAATTGGACTCTGTTTGATTTTCCTTTTCTGCGATAGTCTAAAACAAGGAAAAAACAGAAACTGGCACTGGGCTCTGGGTTAATATGTTAGTCCCAAAATCATATAAAATAGCATATAAATGCATATAAAACATCCAAGGTTGATAATATAATAGCATGGAACAATCAAAAAATATAGATACGTTGGAGACGTATCAGCATCCCCAAGCTTAATTCCTACTCGTCCTGGAGTAGGTAAATGATAAAAACAGAATTTTTGATTTGGAATGCTACCTAACATATTTATCTAAGTAATTCTTCTTTATTTTGGCATAAATGTTCAGATCCATAAGATTCAATACAAAAGTTTAATATTGACATAGAAACAATAATACTTCAAGCATACTAACTAAGCAATCATGTCTTCTCAAAATAACATGCCCGGAGAAAGTTCATCCCTACAAAATGATATAGTTTGGTCATGCTCCATTTTTGTCACACAAGAATGCTCTCATCATGCACAACCCCGATGACAAGCCAAGCAATTGTTTCATACCTTAGTAATCTCAAACTCATAAACCTTCACGCAATACATGAGCGCGAGCCATGGACATAGCACTATGGGTGGAATAGAATATAATGAGGGGGTTATGTGGAGAAGACAAAAGGAGAAAGTCTCACATTGACGCGGCTAATCAATGGGCTAGGGAGATGCCCATCAATTGATGTCATTGCAAGGAGTAGGGATTGCCATGCAATGGATGCACTAGAGCTATAAATGTATGAAAGCTCAACAAAAGAAACTAAGTGGGTGTGCATCCAACTTGCTTGCTCACGAAGACCTAGGGCATTTTGAGGAAGCCCATCATTGGAATATACAAGCCAAGTTCTATAATGAAATATTCCCACTAGTATATGAAAGTTACAACATAGGAGACTCTCTATCATGAGGATTATGGTGCTACTTTGAAGCACAAGTGTGGCAAAGGATAGTAGCATTGTCCCTTCTCTCTTTTTCTCTCCTTTTTTGGGCCTTCTCTTTTTTTATGGCCTTTCTCTTTTTTTGGGCCTTCTCTCTTTTTTATGGCCTTTCTCTCTTCTCTTTTTTTATTCCTCACTCAGGACAATGCTCTAGAAAATGATGATCATCACACTTCTATTTATTTACGACTCAATGATTACAACTTGATACTAGAACAAAGTATGACTCTATATGAATGCCTCCGGTGGTGTACCAGGATATGCAATGAACCAAGAGTGACATGTATGAAATAATTATGAACGGTGGCTTTGCCACAAATACTATGTCAACTACATGATCATGCTAAGCAATATGACAATGATGAATGTGTCATGATGAACGGAATGGTGGAAAGTTGCATGGCAATATATCTCGGAATGGCTATGGAAATGCCATAATAGGTAGGTATGGTGGCTGTTTTGAGGAAGATATAAGGAGGTTTATGTGTGAAAGAGCGTATCATATCATGGGGTTTGGATGCACCGACGAAGTTTGCACCAACTCTCAATGTGAGAAAGGGCAATGCACGGTACCGAAGAGGCTAGCAATGATGGAAGGGTGAGAGTGCGTATAATCCATGGACTCAACATTAGTCATAAAGAACTCACATACTTATTGCAAAAATCTACAAGTCATCAAAAACCTCGGCACTATGCGCATGCTCCTAGGGGGATAGATTGGTAGGAAAAGACCATCGCTCGTCCCTGACCGCCACTCATAAGGAAGACAATCAAAGAACATCCCATGTTTCAAATTTGTTACATAATGTTTACCATACGTGCATGCTACGGGACTTGCAAACTTCAACACAAGCACTTCTAAAATTCACAACTACTCAACTAGCACGACTTTGATATTATTACCTCCATATCTCAAAACAATCATCAAGCATCAAACTTCTCTTAGTATTCAATGCACTTATATGAAAGCTTTTATTATACCCATCTTGGATGCCTATCATATTAGGACTAGATTCATAACCAAAGCAAACTACCATGCTGTTCTAAAGACTCTCAAAATAATATAAGTGAAGCACAAGAGTTCATCTGTTTCTTTAAAATAAAACTACCACCATGCTCTAAAAGATATAAGTGAAGTACTAGAGCAAACAACAAACTACTTCGAAAGATATAAGTGAAGATCAATGAGTAGTCGAATAATTATGCAACTATACGAAGACTCTCTAACATTTAATAATTTCAGATCTTGGTATTTTATTCAAATAGCAAGCAAAACTAAATAAAATAAAATGACGCTCCAAGCAAAACACATATCATGTGGCGAACAAAAATATAGCTCCAAGTAAAGTTACCGATGAACGAAGACGAAAGAGGGGATGCCTTCCGGGGCATCCCCAAGCTTAGGATCTTGGTTGTCCTTGAATATTTCCTTGGGGTGCCTTGGGAATCCCCAAGCTCAGGCTCTTGCCACTCCTTATTCTATAGTCCATCGAATCTTTACCCAAAACTTGAAAACTTCAGAACACAAAACTTAACAGAAAACTCGTAAGCTCCATTAGCGAAAGAAAACAAAACACCACTTCAAGGTACTGTAATGAACTCATTATTTATTTATATTGGTGTTCACCTACTGTATTACAAATTCTCTATGGTTTATAAACTATTTTACTAGCCATAGATTCATCAAAATAAGCAAACAACACACGAAAAACAGAATCTGTCAAAAACAGAATAGTCTGTAGTAATCTGTAGCTAACGCAAACTTCTGGAACCCCAAAAATTCTAAAATAAATTGATGGAAGTGAGTAATTTGTCTATTAATCATCTTAAAAAATAATTAACTAAATATCACTCTCCTGTAAAAAATGGAAGCAATTCTCGTGAGCGCTAAAGTTTCTGTTTTTTACAGCAAGATCAACAAGACTTTCCCCAAGTCTTCCCAACGGTTCTACTTGGCACAAACACTAATTAAACACATAAAACCACATCTAAACATAGGCTAGATGAATTATTTATTACTAAACATGAACAAAAAGCAAGGAACACAAACAAAATTGGGTTGCCTCCCAACAAGCGTTATCGTTTAACGCCCCTAGCTAGGCACGATGATTTCAATGATGCTCACATAAAGGATAAGAATTGGAACATAAAGAGAGCATCATGAAGAATATGACTAACACATTTAAGTCTAACCCACTTCCTATGCATAGGTATTTTGTGAGCAAACAACTTATGGGAACAATAATCAACTAGCATAGGAAGGCAAAACAAGCATAACTTCAAAACTTTAAGCACATAGAGAGGAAACTTGATACTATTGCAATTCCTACAAGAATTTATTCCTCCCTCATAATAATTTTCAGTAGCATCATGAATTAATTCAACAGTATAACTATCACATAAAGCATTCTTTTCATGATCTACAAGCATATAATTTTTATTACTCTCCACATAAGCAAATTTCTTCTCATGAATAGTGGGAGTATACTCAACAAAATGACTATCATGTGAGGCATAATCCAATTGAAAGTTAAAATCATGATGACAAGTTTCATGGATATCATTATTCTTTATAGCATATAAGTCATCACAATAATCATCATAGATAGCGGGCATGCTCTCATCATAATAAATTTGCACATCAAAACTTGGGGGACTAAAAATATCTTCATCAAATGTAGCATCCCCAAGCTTGTGGCTTTGCATATCATTAGCATCATGGATATTCAAAGAATTCATACTAACAACATTGCAATCATGCTCATCATTCAAATATTTAGTGCCAAACATTCTAACGCATTCTTCTTCTAGCACTTGAGCACAATTATCAGAATCCTTATTTTCATGATAGATATTAAAAATATGAAGCATATGAGGCATCCTTAATTCCATTTTTTGTAGTTTTCTTTTATAAACTAAACTAGTGATAAAACAAGAAACTAAAAGATTCGATTGCAAGATCTAAAGATATACCTTCAAGCACTCACCTCCCCGGCAACGGCGCCAGAAAAGAGCTTGATATCTACTACACAACCTTCTTCTTGTAGACGTTGTTGGGCCTCCAAGCGCAGAGGTTTGTAGGACAGTAGCAAATTTCCCTCAAGTGGATGACCTAAGGTTTATCAATCCGTAGGAGGCGTAGGATCAAGATGGTCTCTCTCAAGCAACCCCGCAACCAAATAACAAAGAGTCTCTTGTGTCCCCAACACACCCAATACAATGGTAAATTGTATAGGGTCATGAAGGAAATATGCCCTAGAGGCAATAATATAGTTATTATTTATTTCCTTATATCATGATAAATGTTTATTATTCATGCTAGAATTGTATTATCTGGAAACATAATACTTGTGTGAATACATAGACAAACTAAACGTCACTAGTGTGTCTCTACTTGACTAGCTCGTTAATCAAAGATGGTTATGTTTCCTAACCATAGACATGAGTTGTCATTTGATTAACGGGATCACATCATTAGGAGAATGATGTGATTGACTTGACCCATTCCGTTAGCTTAGAACTTGATCGTTTAGTATGTTGCTATTGCTTTCTTCATGACTTATACATGTTCCTATGACTATGAGATTATGCAACTGCTGTTTACCGGAGGAACACTTTGTGTGCTACCAAACGTCACAACGTAACTGGGTGATTATAAAGGAGCTCTACAGGTGTCTCCAAAGGTACATGTTGGGTTGGCGTATTTCGAGATTAGGATTTGTCACTCCGATTGCCGGAGAGGTATCTCTAGGCCCTCTCGGTAATGCACATCACATAAGCCTTGCAAGCATTGCAACTAATGAGTTAGTTGCGAGATGATGTATTACAAAACGAGTAAAGAGACTTGCCGGTAACGAGATTGAACTAGGTATTAAGATACCGATGATCGAATCTCGGGCAAGTAACATACCGATGACAAAGGGAACAAAGTATGTTGTTATGCGGTCTGACCGATAAAAGATCTTCGCAGAATATGTGGGAGCCAATATGAGCATCCAGGTTCCGCTATTGGTTATTGACCGGAGACATGTCTTGGTCATGTCTACATTGTTCTCGAACCCATAGGGTCCGCACGCTTAACGTTATGATGATAGTTTCATTATGAGTTTATATATTTTGATGTACCGAAGTTTGTTTGGAGTCCTGGATGTGATCACAGACATGATGAGGAGTCTCGAAATGGTTGAGACATAAAGATTGATATATTGGAAGGCTATATTCGGATACCGGAAGTGTTCCGGAGAAGTTTCGGATAAAATCGGAGTACCGGGGGGTTACCGGAACCCCCCAGGGGTTAATGGGCCTCATGGGCCCAAAGTGGAGAAGAGGAGGGGCGACCAGGGCAGGCCGCGCCCCCCTCCCCCTCTAGTCCGAATTGGACAAGGAGGGGGGCGGCACCCCCCTTTCCTTCCTCTCCTCTCTCCCTTCCTTCCCCCTCTCCTAGTTGGACAAGGAAAAGGAGGGAGTCCTACTCCCGGTAGGAGTAGGACTCCTCCCTGGCGCGCCTCCTCCTGGCCGGCCGCTCCTTCCCCTTGCTCCTTTATATACGGGGGCAGGGGGGCACCTCTACACACACAAGTTGATCTTCGTGATCACTCTCTTAGCCGTGTGTGGTGCCCCCCTCCACCATACTCCTCGATAATATTGTAGCGGTGCTTAGGCGAAGCCCTGCGACGGTAGAGCATCAAGATCGTCACCACGCCGTCATGCTGACGGAACTCTTCCCTGACACTTTGCTGGATCGGAGTCCGGGGTCAGTCATTGAGCTGAACGTGTGCCAGAACTCGGAGGTGCCGTATTTTCGGTGCTTGATCAGTCGGGCCGTGAAAATGTACGACCACATCAACCGCGTTGTCATAACGCTTCCGCTATCGGTCTACGAGGGTACGTAGACTACACTCTCCCCTCTCGTTGCTATGCATCACCATGATCTTGTGTGTGCGTAGGATTTTTTTTGAAATTACTACGTTCCCCAACAGTGGCATCCGAGCCCAGGTTTTATGCGTTGATGTTGTGCACGAGTAGAACACAAGTGAGTTGTGGGCGATATAAGTCATACTGCTTACCAGCATGTTATACTTTGGTTCGGCGGTATTGTTGGGTGAAGCGGCCTGGACCGGCATTACGTGTACGCTTACGCGAGACTGGTTCTACCGACATCCTTTGCACACAGGTGGCTGGCGGGTGTCAGTTTCTCCAACTTTAGTTGAACCGATTGTGGCTACGCCCGGTCCTTGCGAAGGTTAAAACAGCACCAACTTGACAAACTATCGTTGTGGTTTTGATGCGTAGGTAAGATTGGTTCTTGCTAAGCCCGTAGCAGCAACGTAAAACTTGCAACAACAAAGTAGAGGACGTCTAACTTGTTTTTGCAGGGCATGTTGTGATGTGATATGGTCAAGACGTGATAAGATATAAGTTGTTGTATGAGATGATCATGTTTTGTTGAAGTTATCAGCAACTGGCAAAATCCTTATGGTTGTCTCTCTATTGCATAAGATGCAAGCACCAAATAATTGCTTTACTTTATCGCTATGCGATAGCAATAGTTGCAAGAGCAATTGTTGGCTAGATGACCATGTAACGACACATTGATATAGATCAAGATGATGGAGATCATGGTGTCATGCTGGTGACGATAGAGATCATGACAGTACTTTGGAGATGGAGATCAAAGGCGCAAGATCATCATGGCCATATCATGTCACATATTTTGATTGCATACGATGTTTATCTTTTATACATCTTATTTTCCTTAGTTCGACAGTAGCTTTATAAGATGATCTCTCACTAAATTTCAAGGTATAAGTGTTCTCCCTGAGTATGCACCATTGCGAAAGTTCTTCGTGTTGAGACACCACGTGATGATCGGGTGTGATAGGCTCTACGTTCAAATACAACGGGTGCAAAACAGTTGCACACGCGGAATACTCAAGTTAAACTTGACGAGCCTAGCATATACAGATATGGCCTCGGAACACTGGAGACCAAAAGGTCGAGCGTGAATCATATAGTAGATATGATCAACATAATGATGTTCACCATTGAAAACTACTCCATCTCACGTGATGATCGGACATGGTTTAGTTGATATGGATCACGTGATCACTTAGAAGATTAGAGGGATGTCTATCTAAGTGGGAGTTCTTAAGTAATATGATTAAATTGAACTTAAATTTATCATGAAATTAGTCTTGATAGTATTTTGCAAATTATGTTGTAGATCAATATCTCGCGTTGTTGCTTCCCTGTGTTTATTTTGATATGTTCCTAGAGAAAAACTATGTTGAAAAATGTTAGTAGCAATGATGCGGATTCGATCCGTGATCTGAGGTTTATCCTCATTGCTGCACAAAATAATTATGTCCTTGATGCACCGCTAGGTGTGACAGACCTATTGCAGGAGCAGATGCAGACGTTATGAACGTTTGGCTAGCTCAATATGATGACTACTTGATAGTTTAGTGCACCATGCTTAACGGCTTAGAATCGGGACTTCAAAGACATTTTGAACGTCATGGACCATATGAGATGTTCCAGGAGTTGAAGTTAATATTTCAAGCAAATACCCGAGTTGAGAGATATGAAGTCTCCAACAAGTTCTATAGCTAAAAGATGGAGAAGAATCGCTCAACTAGTGAGCATGTGCTCAGATTGTCTGGGTACTACAATCGCTTGAATCAAGTGGGTGTTAATCTTCCAGATAAAATAGTGATTGACAGAATTCTCTAGTCACCATCACCAAGTTAGTAGAACTTCGTGATGAACTATGATATGCAAAAGGGATAACGGAAACGATTCCCAAGCTCTTCGTAATGCTGAAATTGACGAAGATAGAAATCAAGAAAAACATCAAGTGTTGATGGTCAACAAGACCACTAGTTTCAAGAAAAAGGGCAAAGGGAAGAAGGGGAACTTCAATAAGAATGACAAGCAAGTTGCTGCTCAAGTGAAGAAGCCCAAATCTGGTCCTAAGCGTGAGACTAAGTGCTTCTACTGCAAAGGGACTGGTCACTGTAAGCGGAACTTCCCCAAGTATTTGGCGGATAAGATAGGATGGCAAAGTAAACAAAGGTATATTTTATATACATGTTATTGATGTGTACTTTACTAGTGTTCATAGCAACCCCTCAGTACTTGGTACTAGTTCAGTTGCTAAGATTAGTAACTCGAATCGGGAGTTGCAGAATGAACAGAGACTAGTTAAGGGTGAGGTGACGATGTGTGTTGGAAGTAGTTCCAAGATTGATATGATCATCATCGCACACTCTCTATACTTTCGGGATTAGTGTTGAACCTAAATAAGTGTTATTTGGTGTTTGCGTTGAGCATGAATATGATTTGATCATGTTTATTGCAATACGGTTATTCATTTAAGTTGGAGAACAATTGTTGTTTTGTTTACATGAATAAAACCTTCTATGGTCAAACACACCAACGAAAATGGTTTGTTGGATCTCGATCGTAGTGATACACATATTCATAATATTGAAGCCAAAAAGATGCAAAGTTAATAATGATAGTGCAACTTATTTGTGGCACTGCCATTTAGGTCATATTGGTGTAAAGCGCATGAAGAAACTCCATGCTAATGGACTTTTGGAATCACTTGATGCTTGCGAACCATGCCTCATGGGCAAGATGACTAAGACACTGTTCTCCGGAACAATGGAGCAAGCAACAGATTTGTTGGAAATCATGCATACTGATGTATATGGTCTGATGAATATTAAGGCTCGCGACAAGTATCATTATTTTCTGACCTTCACAGATGATTTGAGCAAATATGGGTATATCTACTTGATGAAACATAAGTCTGAAACATTTGAAAAGTTCAAAGAATTTCAGAGTGAAGTGGAAAATCATCGTGACAAGAAAATAAAGTTTCTACGATCTGATCGCGGAGACAAATATTTGAGTTACGAGTTTGGTCTTCAATTAAAACAATGTGGAATAGTTTCACAAATTCATGCCACCTGGAACACCACATCATAATGGTGTGTCCGGACGTCATAACCGTACTTTATTAGATATGGTGCGATCTATGATGTTTCTTACCAATCTACCACTATCGTTTTGGGGTTATGCATTAGAGACAGATGCATTCACGTTAAAAAGGGCACCATCTAAATTCGTTGAGATGACACCTTATGGACTGTGGTTTGGCAAGAAACCAAAGTTGTCGTGTCTTAAAGTTTGGGGTTGCGATGCTTATAAGAAAAAAATTCATCCTGATAAGCTCAAACCCAAATCGGAGAAATGTGTCTTCATAGGATACCCAAAGGAGATAGTTGGGTACACCTTCTATCACAGATCCGAAGGCAAGTTATTCGTTGCTAAGAATGGATCCTTTCTAGAGAAGGAGTTTCTCTTGAAAGAAGTGAGTGGGAGGAAAGTATAACTTGATGAGGTAACTATACCTGCTCCCTTATTGGAAAGTAGTTCATCACAGAAATCTGTTTCTGTGACTACTACACCAACTAGTGAGGAAGCTAATGATCATGATCATGTAACTTCAGATCAAGTTACTACCAAATCTCGTAGGTAAACCAGAGTGAGATTCGCACCAGAGTGGTACGGTAATCCTGTTCTGGAGGTCATGTTACTTGACCATGACGAATCTACGAACTATGAGGAAGCGATGATGAGCCCAGATTCCGCGAAATGGCTTGAGGCCATGAAATCTGAGATGGGATCCATGTATGAGAGCAAAGTGTGGACTTTGGTTGACTTGCCCGATGATCGGCAAGCCATAGAAAATAAATGGATCTTCAAGAGGAAGACGGACGCTGATAGTAGTGTTACTATCTACAAAGCTAGAATTGTCGCAAAAATGTTTTCGACAAGTTCAAGATGTTGAATACAATGAGATTTTCTCACTTGTATCAATGCTTAAGTCTGTCCGAATCATGTTAGAAATTGCCGCATTTTATGAAATCTGGCAAATGGATAAACAAAACTACATTCCTTAATGGATTTATTAAAGAAGAGTTGTATATGATGCAACCAGAAGGTTCTGTCAATCCTAAAGGTGCTAACAAAATATGCAAGCTCCAGTGATCCATCTATGGACTGGTGCAAGCATCTCGGAGTTGGAATATACGCTTTGATAAGTTGATCAAAGCATATAGTTTTATATAGACTTGCAGTGAAGCCTGTATTTACAAGAAAGTGAGTGGGAGCACTACATCATTTCTGATAAGTATATGTGTATGACATATTGTTGATAGGAAATAATGTAGAATTATTCTACAAAGCATAAAGGAGTGTTTGAAAGGAGTTTTTCAAAGAAAGACCTCGGTGAAGCTGCTTACATATTGAGCATCAAGATCTATAGAGATAGATCAAGACGCTTGATAAGTTTTCAATGAGTACATACCTTGAAAAGTTTTTGAAGTAGTTCAAAATGGAACAGTCAAAGAAAGAGTTCTTGCCTGTGTTACAAGGTGTGAAATTGAGTAAGACTCAAAGCCCGACCACGGCAGAAGATAGAGAGAGAATGAAAGTCATTCCCTATGCCTCAGACATAGGTTCTATAAAGTATGCCATGCTGTGTACCAGACCTATTGTATACCCTGCCCTGAGTTTGGCAAGGGAGTACAATAGTGATCTAGGAGTAGATCACTGGACATTGGTCAAAATTATCCTTAGTGGAATAAGGATATGTTTCTGGATTATGGAGCTGACAAAAGGTTCGTCGTAAAGGGTTACGTCGATGCAAATTTGGACACTAATCCAGATGACTCTAAGTCTCAATCTGAATACATATTGAAAGTGGGAGCAATTAGCTAGAGTAGCTCCGAGCAGAGTATTGTTGACATAGAAATTTGCAAAATACATACGGATCTGAATGTGGCAGACCCGTTGACTAAACTTCTCTCACAAGCAAAATATGATCACACCTTAGTACTCTTTGGGTGTTAATCACATAGCGATGTGAACTAGACTATTGACTCTAGTAAACCCTTTGAGTGTTGGTCACATAACGATGTGAACTATGGGTGTTAATCACATGATGATGTGAACTATTGGTGTTAAATCACATGGTGATGTGAACTAGATTATTGACTCTAGTGCAAGTGGGAGACTGAAGGAAATATGCCCTAGAGGCAATAATAAAGTTATTATTTATTTCCTTATATCATGATAAATGTTTATTATTCATGCTAGAATTGTATTATCCGGAAACATAATACTTGTGTGAATACATAGACAAACTAAACGTCACTAGTGTGCCTCTACTTGACTAGCTCGTTAATCAAAGATGGTTATGTTTCCTAACCATAGACATGAGTTGTCATTTGATTAACGGGATCACATCATTAGGAGAATGATGTGATTGACTTGACCCATTCCGTTAGCTTAGCACTTGATCGTTTAGTATGTTGCTATTGCTTTCTTCATGACTTATACATGTTCCTATGACTATGAGATTATGCAACTCCCGTTTACCGGAGGAACACTTTGTGCACTACCAAACGTCACAACATAACTGGGTGATTATAAAGGAGCTCTACAGGTGTCTCCAAAGGTACATGTTGGGTTGGCGTATTTCGAGATTAGGATTTGTCACTCCGATTGTCGGAGAGGTATCTCTGGGCCCTTCGGTAATGCACATCACATAAGCCTTGCAAGCATTGCAACTAATGAGTTAGTTGCGAGATGATGTATTACAGAACGAGTAAAGAGACTTGCCGGTAACGAGATTGAACTAGGTATTAAGATACCGACGATCGAATCTCGGGCAAGTAACATACCGATGACAAAGGGAACAAAGTATGTTGTTATGCGGTCTGACCGATAAAAGATCTTCGTAGAATATGTGGGAGCCAATATGAGCATCCAGGTTCCGCTATTGGTTATTGACCGGAGACATGTCTCGGTCATGTCTACATTGTTCTCGAACCCGTAGGGTCCGCACGCTTAACGTTACGATGACAGTTTCATTATGAGTTTATATATTTTGATGTACCGAAGTTTGTTCGGAGTCCCAGATGTGATCACGGACATGACGAGGAGTCTCGAAATGGTCGAGACATGAAGATTGATATATTGGACAGCTATATTTGGACACGGAAGTGTTCCGGAGAAGTTTCAGATAAAACCGGTGTACCGGGGGGTTACCGGAACCCCCCCGGGGGTTAATGGGCCTCATGGGCCCAAAGTGGAGAAGAGGAGGGGCGGTCAGGGCAGGCCGCGTGCCCCCTCCCCCTCTAGTCCGAATTGGACAAGGAGGGGGGGGGCGGCGCCCCCCTTTCCTTCCCCTCCTCTCTCCCTTCCTTCCCCCTCTCCTAGTTGGACAAGGAAAAGGAGGGAGTCCTACTCCCGGTAGGAGTAGGACTCCTCCCTGGCGCGCCTCCTCCTGGACGGCCGCCCCTTCCCCTTGCTCCTTTATATACGGGGGCAGGGGGGCACCTCTACACACACAAGTTGATCTTCGTGATCGTTCTCTTAGCCGTGTGCGGTGCCCCCCTCCACCATACTCCTCGATAATATTGTAGCGGTGCTTAGGGGAAGCCCTGCGACGGTAGAACATCAATATCGTCACCACGCCATCGTGCTGACGGAACTCTTCCTCGACACTTTGCTGGATCGGAGTCCGGGGGTCGTCATCGAGCTGAACATGTGCTAGAACTCGGAGGTGCCGTATTTTCGGTGCTTGATCGGTCGGGCTGTGAAGACGTACGACTACATCAACCGCGTTGTCATAACGCTTCCGCTGTCGCTCTATGAGGGTACGTAGACTACACTCTCCCCTCTCGTTGCTATGCATCACCATGATCTTGTGTGTGCGTAGGAAATTTTTTGAAATTACTACGTTCCCCAACAGTGCACTAGTTCAGCGAAGAGATGGTGATACAAGTGCAATATGGATGGTAGATAAAGGTATTTGTAATCTGAAATTATAAAATAAGCAAGGTAACTAATGATAAAAGTGAGCGTAAATGGTATTGCAATGTGTGGAAACAAGGCCTAGGGTTCATACTTTCACTAGTGCAAGTCCTCTCAACAATAATAACCTAATTGGATCATATAACTATCCCGCAACATGCAACAAAGAGTCACTCCAAAGTCACTAATAGCGGAGAACGAACGAAGAGATTATGGTAGGGTACGAAACCACCTCAAAGATATTCTTTCCAATCAATCCGTTGGGCTATTCCTATAAGTGTCACAAACAGCCCTAGAGTTCTAACTAGAGTAACACCTTAAGACATAAATCAACCAAAACCCTAATGTCACCTAGATACTCCAATGTCACCACAAGTATCCGTGGGTATGATTATATGATATGCACCACACAATCTCAGATTCGTCTATTCAACCAACACATAGAACCTCAAAGAGTGCCCCAAAGTTTCTACTGGAGAATCACGACGAAAACATGTGCCAACCCCTATGCATAGGTTCATGGGCGGAACCCGCAAGTTGATCACCAAAGCATACATCAAATGAATCACGTGATATCCCATTATCACCACAGATACGCACGGCAAGACATACATCAAGTGTTCTCAAATCTTTAAGACTCAATCCAATAAGATAACTTCCAAGGGGAAACTCAATCCATTACAAGAGAGTAGAGGGGGAGGAGAAACATAAGATCCAACTATAGTAGCAAAGCTCGCGATACATCAAGATCGTGCCAAATCAAGAACACGAGAGAGAGAGAGAGAGAGATCAGACACATAGCTACTGGTACATACCCTCAGCCCCAAGGGAGAACTACTCCCTCCTCGTCATGGAGAGCACCGGGATGATGAAGATGGCCACTGGAGAGGGATTCCCCCTCCGGCAGGGTGCCGGAACGGGTCTAGATTGGCTTTCGGTGGCTACGGAGGCTTCTGGAACTCCCGATCTATTGTGCTCCCCCATCATTTTAGGGTATATGGAGATATATAGGCGGAAGAAGTACGTCAAGGGAGCCACGAGGGGCCCACGAGGGTGGAGGGCGTGCCCAGGGGGTGGGCGCACCCCCTTCCTCGTGGCTTCCTCATTGCTTCCCTTACGTGGACTCCAAGTCTCCTGGGTTGCTTTCCTTCCAAAAATAAGTTTCGTGAAGTTTCACGTCAATTGGACTCCGTTTGATTTTCCTTTTCCGCGATACTCTAAAACAAGGAAAAAACAGAAACTGGCACTGGGCTCTGGGTTAATATGTTAGTCCCAAAAATCATATAAAATAGCATATAAATGCATATAAAACATCCAAGGTTGATAATATAATAGCATGGAACAATCAAAAATTATAGATACGTTGGAGACGTATCAAAAGCACCCAGTGGGTGTACAATCTCGAAGTGCAAGACAATGAAAGATTGCGCGAAGGAAAATATTCGGGTAGCATATCCTAAAAGAACAAGTTTAGTCAGGAGTTAACTTACCTGGACATTGGCTCGAAGAGCCGCGCTGGCGTCATAAGCAGCCTGACTGCTTTTGTGCACCGCCTTCACCCGCTCCATCATTATGCCAGCCTGACGAATGGCCTCCGCAGCGGCGTCCGACTGGCTTTCTGGAACATGATGTGTGGCAAAGAAGGGGACGGATGGTCCAGAAGTAGCGGCTTGGAGATCCGAGGCATGAAGTTGGATGGTTGAAACAAGCTTTGGTGCAGTCAACGATGCGGGGCACGCACTCGACACTGGGTCAGCAAAGGTTACAGAAACCTTACTCGCATCTTTGAGATGTTGAACTACCCGCTCCGCCGCCGGCTCCGACTCGGATGTCTTGCTAGCTATTGCCTTCTTCTTCCTGGGCCTCGGTGGCACGTCCTCGTCATCATCCGGAAGCTCAATGACATTGGGAGGGGCTGCAAAGAAATCAGCCAACCCTAGATGAGTCACCAGAATTTAATCGACCATACAATCGAGAAAAAGATCACGAGAATTGTACCCGGGTTGGAGGTGACCGCATCTTCCATGTCCTCATCTTCATACTAGCGGGTGGAAGTCCAAGAGGTGGCAGCTCTGCAAAATTCAATATTCAGTTGGTCACGTTTGTTACACCGAGTCAACCAAAGAATCAGGTCAGGTTATTACCCAGAGATAGTAGGAATGACCATTTTGATCTTGGGTAAAGCCTTCGGAGGTTTGGATGATGCAGCCTTCGGTGGTTTCGGAGCTGGAGGAGGTGCAACTTTAGATTGCTTCGGTGTCTTCTCAGTCGGCACTGGAGAGGACGTCCGAGGACGCTTTGAAGACTGCCTAGTTGGTGTGGCCACCATGGCGTGGAGGCTTTCCGGGTCGTGAGCGTGCTTGGACCTTTTTTCTCTGCAAGGAGGCGAGTCGACCTCTTCTTCGTCACTCGGGTCGCCGCTCTCCTCACCATCCTCCTCGTCCGAGTGCCACTCGCCGCTATCGCCTCCTCCTCCGAGTTCTGCTCCTGCTCTCCGTTGGGCATTGAATACATCTCAGTAAAAGCTTGAAAGATAACAAGCAAAGCAAAAAACAGTCAGTCGTCAACAAGCGGTTACATGATTAATCAAACAAGTACTCGGCAATCCAGAGTCAGACCTGGTCTGGCTGGCGCGAATTGTCGAATGGAGCGACTCTCCTAGACCCCCTGGGGTTATCCTTGTTGCCTGTGATGCCTCTCAGCCACTTCTCCACCGTGCCCTCGTCGATCTCCTCCGGGTGGATCCGAGTGGAATCCTCAATGTCTGAGTACATCCACATTGGATGATCGCGAGCTTGGAGCGGTTGGATGCGTTGTTTGAGGAATACCTCCAGCAGATCCATACCGGTCACGCCGTCCCGGACGAGCTGGACCACCCGCTCGACCAACACCTTCACCTGCTCTCTCTCCTCTGGGATCACTTTCAATGCAGAAGGCTTCTCGACCCGAGCCATGGAAAAGGCAGGGAGCCTGGTCGACTGACCTAGAGTCGGCTGGTCTTTACAATAAAACCAGATTGACTACCAACCCTGGATCGACTCGGGAAGGATCATGGCTGGGGAAGTGCTTTTGTTCCTCATTTGAATCCCAAGACCCCCGCACATCTGAATCACGCGCATTTTCTCGTCACTCGGATTGGCCTTCTTGACCGACTGAGAACGGCAAGTGAAAATGTGCTTGAAAAGACTCCAGTGTGGCCTACAACCTAAGAAGTTCTCGCACATGGATACGTAGGCGGCAAGATATACGATGGAGTTGGGATTGAAATGGTGAAGTTGTGCTCCAAAGAAGTTCAGAAATCCCCGGAAGAAAGGATGGGGAGGCAGAGAAAATCCACGGTCAACATGAGTTGCAAGGAGAACGCACTCACCATCACGCGGATGCGGTTCGGTCTCTCCTTCTGAGAGCCGCGCCGATTCATGGGGAATCAGCCCCCCCTCGACCAGATCATCGATGTCGTCTTGGCTGATCGTAGACCAGATCCAGTTTCCATGGATCCAGCCGCGCGGCAGGCCGGATCTCGACGAGGATCCACCCCGGTTGGACCTCTTTCCCTTCACCTTTGCCGTTGCCTTCTTTGCGCGCTCCAAGGCCACCGTCTTCTCCTTCCCCATGGTCGTAGGCGAAGCTCGAATGGAGCAGTGGCACTAAGGGCGGAGGTGGAGATGGCGGAGAAAGCAGAAGAGAAAGGAAGAAAATGGAGGAACGTTGCACACGAAATCCAATCTGGCACCTTATATGGGGCCGCTTCCGAGTGGCTGACCTGTGGGGCCAGACGATCCAATCAAATCCCGCAACAGTCGTGGGCGAGGTACGTGGCAAAAAAGGTGGCGTGGCGATCGAGGCGGCCTCGCCTCATCCCATCCGATTACTGCAGACTCCTCCATCTCGCGCGCTTCGCCAAATACAAAATCCCACGATATCCGCGCACAACAAGGCAACCTGTCAGGCGGAGGATCTTTTTCATATCGACACTCAGAGCATTGCAGCAAAAGTTCACTCGGCAGAAACCAAGAATGGATCAAGGCGACTGAGAAGACACCCTCCCCAAGGTCATCGCCCTAAAGCCAGAAGCATTCGAAGGGTATCATCATCCACTCGACTAAAGACATTCCACTCGGAAGAATCAATGACACTCGACCGTTATAGAAGCCACTCGACGTACAGAAGATCTAAAGCCACTCTGCACAAACAACGGTCGGGCGTTTACTCATAGACTTAATTGTCATTTATATCACTTAATTGCTAGCGTTACCAGTAATGTTCCACTCTTAATGTACATTGAACCCTGTGTAACAGAGGGGAGCTGGGGTCCTGGCGCACTCTATATAAGCCACCCCCTCCTCTGGGATAGGGGTTCGCATCTTTTGTAAACTCACACACACATACAATCCAGTCGACCGCCTCAGGGCACCGAGACGTAGGGCTGTTACTTCCTCCGCAAAGGGCCTGAACTCGTAAACTCGTGTGTACAACTACTCCATTGCTAGGATCTTGCCTCCTCATACCTACCCCCATTCTACTGTCAGTCTTAGATCCACGACAGGGTCCCCCACCACTTAATCAACCCCCCCTTTGAAATAAACCACTAGTTAAAATTACTGACCATGACATGGGGCCCCACTCTAATAAAATGTTTTTATAAAAAGTTAATCTGTTAATTAAAACTGTTAACTAAGTTGTGTCAATGACAGTAGGACCCACCTATAAGTTTGACCCATTCAATAACCCTGTTGACTGTTGATATCATGCTGATGTCATAACCCTGTTTTCCATTTAATTAAATCTGTTAATTCCAAAAATATTTTAAAATATTTGAAAATTCATATAAAATAATCCGTAGCTCGGATGAAAATACTTTATACATGAAAGTTGCTCAGAACAACGAGACGAATCTGAATACGTAGTCAGTTCATTCACCATACGTCCCTAGCATAGCGAACATGCAAGAATCCACCTCCGGTTCGTCTGTCCTAAAACGTCAAACACCGGTAATACTTTTTCGGATGTTTCCCCCCTTCGTCAATAGCACCTACTACCACGTTAGGTCACCTCTAGCACCGCATAATGCCATGTTACACTTGATGCTTTGATTGCTCTGTTATTTATTGTGTTCTCCCTCTGTTACTTCTTTTTGGTAGACACCGAGACTGCTGGCGACCCCTAGTTCGACTACGGTGTTGACGACCCCTCCTTGCCAGAGCAACCCGGCAAGCCCCCCCTGATCAACCCGATATCGCCTACTCTTTCCCTCTACTGCTTGCATTAGAGTAGTGTAGCTGTTACTGCTTTCGGATGAACCTATTCTGTTGCATAGCCTGACATTGTTGCTATTGTTGTTACCTTTACCTGCTATTGTAAATGCTTAGTATAGGATTCTAGTATTTCATCAGTGGTCCTACATTCTTGTCCGTCTGCCATGCTATACTACTGGGCCGTGATCACTCGGGAGGTGATCACGGGTATATAGTTACATACATATTATATGATACATGTGGTGACTAAAGTCGGGTCGGCTCGTAGAGTACCCGCAAGTGATTCCGATGTGGGGGGCTGAAAGGTGATACGTCCACTTTGCATCATGCTTTTATATCAATATTTATTGCATTATGGGCTGTTATTACACATTATGTCACAATACTTATGCCTATTCTCTCATATTTTACAAGGTTTACATAAAGAGGGAGAATGCCGGCAGCCGGGGTTCAGGGCTGGAAAATGAGCAAATATTAGAGACATATTCTGCACAGCTCCAAAAGTCCTAAAACTTCACGGAAGCTATTTCCAGAATATATAAAAAATACTGAGCGCAAGAAGTTCCAGAGGGGGGCCACACCCTGGCCACGAGGGTGGGGGGCGCGCCCTACCCCCCTGAGCGCACCCCTAGCCTCGTGACCCCCCTGGTGGCCCTCCGATGCCCATCTTCTGTTATATGGAGTCCTTCGTTGAGGAAAAAATCATAAGCAAGCTTTCTGGACAAGACTCCGCCGCCACGAGGCGGAACCTTGGCAGGGCTCTGGTGGAGCTGTTCTGCCGGGGAAACTTCCCTCCGGGAGGGGGAAATCATCACCATTGTCATCACCAACGATCCTCTCATCGAGAGGGGGTCAATCTCCATCAACATCTTCACCAGGACCATCTCAACTCAAATCCTAGTTCATCTCTTGTATCCAATCTTTGTATCCAAACCTCAGATTGGTACCTGTGGGTTGCTAGTTGTGTTGATTACTCCTTGTAGTTGATGCTAGTTGGTTTACTTGGTGGAAGATCATATGTTCAGATTCATTATGCATATTAATACCCATCTAATTATGAATATGAATATGCTTTGTGAGTAGTTACGTTTGTTCCTGAGGACATGGGAGAAGTCTTGCTATTAGTAGTCATGTGAATTTGGTATTCGTTTGATATTTTGATGAGATGCATGTTGTCATCCCTTTAGCGGTATCATGTGAACGTCGACTACATGAAACTTCACCATTGTTTGGGCCTAGAGGGAGGCATTGGGAAGTAATAAGTAGATGATGGGTTGCTAGAGTGACAGAAGCTTAAACCCTAATTTATGCGTTGCTTCGTAAGGGGCTGATTTGAATCCATATGTTTCATGCTATGGTTAGGTTTACCTTAATACTTCTATTGTAGTTGCGGATGCTTGCAATAGGGGTTAATCATAAGTGGGATGCTTGTCCAAGTAAGGGCAGCACCCAAGCACCGGTCCACCCACATATCAGATTATCAAAGTACGAACACGAATCATATGATCGTGATGAAAACTAGCTTGACGATAATTCCCATGTGTCCTCGGGAGCGCTTTACATCATATAAGAGTTTGTCCAGGCTTGTCCTTTGCTACAAAAAGGATTGGGCCATCTTGCTGCACTTTATTTACTTTTATTACTTGCTACTCTTTACCAATTACCTTATCACGAAACTATCTGTTACCGATAATTTCAGTGCTTGCAGAGAATACCTTGCTGAAAACCGCTTATCATTTCCTTCTGCTCCTCGTTGGGTTCGACACTCTTACTTATCGAAAGGACTACGATAGATCCCCTATACTTGTGGGTCATCAAAAGGACAGGTGGTTCCATCCCGGTAGTGGTGGGCCTGGGTTCCCGACGGCCCCTGACTGTTCCTTTGTGGCGGAGCGACAGGAGAGGTTGAGACCACCTAGGTGAGAGGTGGGCCTGGCCCTGGTCGGCGTCCGCGGTTACTTCAAAATAACACGCTTAACGAGATCTTGGTATTTGATCCGAGTCTGGCCACTGGCCTATATGCACTAACCAACTACGCCAGAACAGGTATGGGCCCTCGACGTCGTGGTATCAGCCGAAGCCTCCTTGACGTCGCGACTGAGCGGCACACGCCGGGTTGGACTGTGTAACGCAACTTCCTTTGTAATGGAGGTTGCTAGGTCTGCTCAACGGCCGCGTACGCAACGTGTAGGTGTGCAATGGGCGATGAGCCCAGACCCCTGCGCGCATAGGATTTAGACCGGTGTGCTAACCTCTCTGTTGTGCCTAGGTGGGGCTGTGACGTGTTGATCTTTCGAGGCCGGGCATGACCCAGGAAAGTGTGTCCGGCCAAAGGGGATCAAGCGTGTTGGGAAATGTGGTGCACCCCTATAGGGAAATTTATCTATTCGAATAGCCATGTCGCTTGGTAAAAGGACAACCCGGAGTTGTACCTTGACCTTATGACAACTAGAACCGGACAATTAATAAAACACACCCTTCCAAGTGCCAAATACAACCCGATGATCGCTCTCTCACAGGGCGACGAGGGGAGGATCGCCGGGTAGGATTATGCTATACGCTGATACTTGGTTAACTTACCATCTACTCTCTTCTTTATGCTTCAAGATGGAGGCTGCTAGAAGCGTAGTCTTTGATAGGACTAGCTACCCCCCTCTTATTCTAGCATTCTGCAGTTCAGTCCACCAATACTACCCTTTTCAATGATACCAATGCATATGTAGTGTAGATCCTTGCTTGCGAGTACTTTGGATGAGTACTCACGATTGCTTTGATACTTCTTTTGCCCTTCTCCCAGTTATTGCGATCATATGATGGAGTCCAGGAGCCAGAGGATCCCGAGGATGATTCTACATGGAGTTCGGCTTCGAGCAGTAGTTAGGAGGTCCCAGGCAGGAGGCCTTGCCTTTTCGGTCGTTGCTACTTTTGTGCTAGCCTTCTTAAGGCAAACTTGTTTAAGTTATGTCTGTACTCAGATATTGTTGCTTCCGCTGACTCTTGTGTATTTGAGCATTTGTATTCGAGCCTTCGAGGCCCCTGGCTTGTAATATAAATCTTGTATTAATTTATTCTGTGTCTAGAGTTGTGTTGTGATATCTTCCCGTGAGTCCTTGATCTTGATCGTACACATTTGCGTGTATGATTTAGTGTACACTCAAATCGGGGGCTTCACAACACCACACGTCATGCTCGTCCCCAAACCAAGTGTCCCACAACGCAGAATCGACGGCGTACCTAGGGTCGTAGTATAGGTCGTCAGGAAGGCAGTCGATCTCCTCGCGGCGAGCACGACCGCTCATCGGGATCGGCACCCGATCTACGGACAGATGCCAGTTATTTGGTAGGTGGACGTTGCTCCAGGGGAGTGGCATCCGTGTTTCTCAATAACACCGACAAACATCCACGTGGATGTAGTGCCGGTCACGCACGCCGGCGACCGGAGGGGCGATGGCGAATGCGAGCGGTGCGGGGGCCCTTCGTGGGGTTGGTGCAGACTCTGAGCTGGCGGCGCAGCGGCGGCCGGAGGATGATTACTCCTTGTAGTTGATGCTAGTTGGGTTACTTGGTGGAAGATCATATGTTCAGATCCATTATGCATATTAATACCCATCTGATTGTGAACATGAATATGCTTTGTGAGTTGTTATGTTTGTTCCTGAGGACATGGGAGAAGTCTTGCTATTAGTAGTCATGTGAATTTGGTATTCGTTCGATATTTTGATGAGATGTATGTTGTCATCCCTCTTGTCGGTGTCAAAACCGGCGGATCTCGGGTAGGGGGTCCCGAACTGTGCGTCTAAGGCGGATGGTAACAGGAGGCGGGGGACACGATGTTTACCCAGGTTCGGGCCCTCTTGATGGAGGTAATACCCTACGTCCTGCTTGATTGTTCTTGATGATATGAGTAGTACAAGAGTTGATCTACCACAAGATCAAGGAGGCTAAACCCTAGAAGCTAGCCTATGACATGATTGTATCCTGTCCTACGGACTAAAACCCTCTGGTTTATATAGACACCGGAGGGGGCTAGGGTTACACAAGGTCGGTTACAAAGGAGGAGATATACATATCCGTATTGCCTAGATTGCCTTCCACACCAAGTAGAGTCCCATCCGGACACGAGACGAAGTCTTCAATCTTGTAACTTCATAGTCCAATAGTCCGGCCAAAGGATATAGCCCGGCTGTTCGGAGACCCCCTAATCCAGGACTACCTCAGTAGCCCCTGAACCAGGCTTCAATGATGACGAGTCCGGCGCGCAGTATTGTGTTCGGCATTGCAAGGCGGGTTCCTCCTCCGAATACACCATGGAAGAGTTTGAAATACTAGGATAGTGTCCGACCCTGCAAAATAAGTTCCACATACCACCGTAGAGAGAATGATATTTCCACAAATCTAATCTGCTGACACGTTTTGACAGTATGACATCACGCCATGGCCCGGTTATTATTCGAACCGCTTTTCTCAACCAGCTCCGCACATATCGCGAGGCGGTTTTCTTGACACGTCTTGTCAAAGCAGAGATCGTGTTCCCCTTATCACGGGATTCTCATCAATACGGACGTGGGTAACCCAACCGCGCCATCAATTACAGTGCCTGGGGAATAAGCGGTTTTGCCAGGCAAGTGGGGAGACACATCACCTCTTCCGCCCTTATAAAGGGACAAAGATTTACTTTCTTCACCCACTCCTTCTTCCTCCTCGCTTAACCATTCCAGCACACTCGAGCTCTAGCGCCCAAGCTCGCGTTCTTCTTCTCAAACCACTCCAAGAATGTCCGGAGCAGGAGGCAAGTGGATGGGCTCCTCCGTCATGGAGGAGAACATCAAAAAGTTACGGGAAGCCGGATACCTGGCCGCGGATATCGCGCACCGGCTGCCAAATGCGGGGCAGATCGTCCCACCGCCCGAACCCCATGAGAGGGTAGTTTTTCTTACCCATTTTGTCCACGGACTGGGATTTCCTCTCCACCCGTTTGTCCGTGGGCTCATGTTCTACTATGGGCTGGATTTTCATGATCTGGCCCCCAATTTCATCCTCACATCTTGGTGTTTATCATCGTGTGTGAGGCCTTCCTCCGCATCAGGCCCCACTTCGGCCTATGGCTGAAAACCTTCAATGTCAAACCGAAGGTGGTGGGTGGCCAGCAAGCAGAGTGCGGAGGCGCCATGGTGGGCAAGATGCCTAATGTCACCTGGCTCAAGGGCACCTATGTGGATACCATAAAGGGGTGGCAATCGGGGTGGTTCTACATCACCGAGCCGCGTGACTCCACCTGGGTGGCGGCCCCCAAATTTTGATTCGGAATCCCCACACGGCTCACCTCCTGGAAAAAGAAGGGCCTGTCCTGGGGCTCTTCGGTAGAGTTGACCAGACTCCAGACCTGTATCCAGAACATGACGAGTAGAAAAATCAAGCTTGTCAATGTGGTCCAGGTTATGCTCTTCCGCCGGATCCTTCCGTGCCAAAGACGGGCATTCAATTTGTGGGAGTTCGACTCGGCCAAGCACGAAACGCTACGAGAGCTCTATGACACGACGCACGAGGACGTCTGGAGGGTGCTGTTCAAGAGCGTCGAGATTCCTCCCTCCCTCACCGAGGACCGCGGACTCAGTGCAAAGCGCTGCGCCAATCCGGTACGCTTTTATATCTCTCAGGGTATTTATTTGCCCTGGTTTAGTTATGTGATGGATCTAAGCTTCCATGTCATTAATAGGACTGGGTAGAGACAGCGGAGTAGCTTGATTGTCTAGCCCCCCTGCCCGAAGATCCTGTAGACGCTCTTCTAACGAAGATGCTGACTTCGGCACCTTATGAGGTGCCGGCAAAGAAGGCCAAGAAGAAGGCCACGGGGACCCGAAAGGGTCTCCGGCGCAAGGTTGTATCGGACTCATCGTCCGATGACTCCGACGCGCACTCCTCCCACGAAAACGAGGAGGGGGAGGAGAAAAGTTCTGCCCCCCAGCCGGGGGAGACAAGAAAAGGAAGGCCAACCCATCCGGGGAGGCCGAAGGGTCCAAGAAGGGAAGGACCCTCCCTCCGGACTGTGCCACGACGGCCGCCGACAGCGGCGACGAGTGGCTACCCAGGGACAAGCCCCTGGCGAAGTCGTAAGTGTGCGGACACCATAGTACTTCATGGTATGTTTTATTGCACTACCTCTCCTCATGCCGAACATGATTATGCAGTCCGTCCCAAGCTCATCTCGACATACCCTCGTCGAGCGGCTCTTTGGACTCGTCGAATATGAACAGCGGTTCTCTTCCGACCGCTTCCACCCCTCGCCCTACGGACAATGCCGAGGTGTTGTCTCAAAAGGCACTGAGCCAAGGGGAGGTGGTCCTGGGGGGCGCCTCGCGGCGACTTCCCAGACCCTGGGTACCAAGGGAGCGAGGCTCCTACGGGCTTTGAGTTCGGACCCCAGCCGGACACTGCGCCGGAACCTTCGATGGTTCCGGACTCCGGCAGGCTGTCCCCCATCAAGGGGGGCCAACCATCCGTGCCAGTGTCCTCTGTCCAACCAGAGGCACTGGACAACCTGCTAGAAGCGCTTCACAGCGCTTCCATCGAAGAAGAGCACCGCACTGTCATGAGTGCGGTGGTCGAGAAGGTTCAGTCCGCCAAAAACGGACTGACCGAAGCTTGCGCCAGCCTCCTAACAGGCTTTGAGGTAAGCAATCAAAATATAAGAAAATATTACCACATAGATAGTAGCCCATGATGCTCTGTTCGGCGTTCGCGAAGAAAAGCGGAATAGAGGATCAAATGATGACTCATGAGTCTAATTAGATTATGTCTATGTGTATGTGCAGGCTTCACTGCTGGCCGCTACCACACGTACTGCGGAGGTCTTTGCATTGAAGCAGGACCTGAAGCGGTCCGACGACGAGCTCGACCTTACCAAGAGGCAGCTCGAAGATAGCAAAGGTAAGAAATACCCATGCCTATATAGTTAAAAAGAAGTTCGGGTGTAAAGTAATAGGATCATCATGGATTTGTCAGGGGCCACGACCGAGGTGGTGACCCTGAGGAAGGCGTTGTCCGAGGTCGAAGACAAAGCGACCAAAGAACGCATTGAATGGGAGAAACAAGAAGCCCGAGTAGGCGAGGTGCAGCAAGAGCTCGAGGCTCTCGCCAAAAAGCATGAGTCCTTGGAGCTTGACTCTAATACATGAGAGTCCGAGCTCGCGTAGGCGCTTGAAAGTGTCCGGAGCGCCAAGGCCGAAGCCCACAAGGCCCTCCAGGAGATTGACGCAGTGAAGAAGATAGCAGCGGGTAAGGCATTCATTATGCAAAGCAAGCACGCGAAGGAGACTTTCCTTTTTCTTACCCGAGTTCGGAGCTCTCCAGGAGCGTTTGTAGATCTTCCCCGCAGTGTACTGGATGCCGCGGAGTTTTACCGGGCTAAGGAGGGGAGCTCCATGGAGAAGTTGTTCTGGTCTCAGTATACTGGGACCGAACACCTCGTGCCCTTGAGCGACCAGCTAAAGCAGTTGGTCGAACTTCACAAGGCGGCCGAACAGGCCATGAGGGGCCTTACAGTCCGGATGTGGCCCGGCGAGCCCCTGTCCGGCAGCTACTTCGGTCTGGTGAGGCGGCTTGTGGAAGCCTGCCCATGGCTTGAAGTCATCAAGTGGCCCGTCTACATCAATGGTGCACGCAGGGCTTTTTCCCGGGCGCAGGTGCACTGGGCGAAGCTGGACGCCGTGAAGCTGGTGAAGGAGGGGCCGCTGGAGGGCAAGGAGCATCGCTGCCCCGAGAATTATTATGAGAGTGTCCTAAAGGGTTCTCGCCTAGTGGCAGATGAGTGTGCCAAGGATGTAATTTTTGAATGAACATGCTCATGTGATCCTGTAATATGAAACGAGTTCATTTGAGCCATGCGACGCTTTCTTAATTTAAAATATTACCTTCTGTGCGGCCGTTTATAAAATCTGAGAGTTGGCCAGTCGTCAGCTTCTATCCCCATGTAATTAGTACCGGGGTGTTCAGGATAAACCTGAACACTCTTTACCCCAATTTTGGGTCCTTCGAGGGAGGTGTTCAGCGCAATGAACCAGGCAATCAGACTATAATGCTTTATCACTCTCACTTAGCCATAGAAGTCTATGATTTTAAATTTTGGTGAAGCCCCTGGTATTTGGAGGGCCGAATTTGGGGCGCTATACACGCCTAAGCCGGACAAGGCTGACTCCTCGCCCAAAGAGGAAAAAGTCTTTAAGGACTTGAGACCTCTCGAACAGCGACCAGTCTCTTGCCTTATCATGACAGTCAGTTTTTGGCTTTCTCTACTGAGGTGCTCGTCCGGAAGAACCGGGACACAATCGCAGTAGTTCTCCCACCGCTACCTTAGCCGATATAGCGGAACATAAGGTACCAAAGCATGGGAGCCGGGCAACTCAATATTTGACCAAAGGCATGATTCGGAGCTGATGCATATAATGCTATAAGTTCGGGGTGCCGCACTGTTGAAAGTGTTCGGACTTCTTGCGCTGTATTATGGGGTAAACGGGAACCCCTGGCGAACTGACCATACCCGAACGTGCGGGTGCGGATTGTCGTAAGTGGACATATAAGAGAAATAAAAGCTTAAATAATGCAATGACAGATTAATGATATGCATTGTTATTTAAATAATACGTCGAAGCGTACTTGGTACAGGTAGTGCAATAAGCATAAAGTAGGATAATTCAAAATGTCCTATCCCAGGGCAAGCTACGCATAAATAGTGAAAAAGCGGGTATATCAATTATTACTAGAGACCACATGGCGGTTCCCGCGTTCATGTTAGCTTCTTGCCGCCTTGGTTGTTGCTCCTGGAATGTGTCCGGCAATCATACTGCCGGAAAGGGCTTCCAGAGAGTTAGGCCCTGAAAGAGAGAAGGAATGACAAAGGTATACAACCCCTAGTGCGGTTAAGCCACAATGTGGGCGTGTCCTGATCGTGCCCCCGCCTATGTGTAACGCCCTCGATGCGGCTATATCTCCCACGTGTCGAAGCACGACTTAGAGGCATAACCGCATTGAAAGCAATGTCGCAAGTGAGGTAATCTTCACACAACCCATGTAATACATAAGGAAAAATGATACATAGTTGGCTTACAATCGCCACTTCACACAATTACATGAATAAAGCATTACATCATCCAGATACAATCATGGTCCGACTACGGAACCAAAATAAAAGAAGACTACCCCAAATGCTACACAGATCCCCGATCATCCCGACTGGGCTCCACTACTGATCAACTGAAACGGAACAACATAACGGGCACGATCTTCATCAAGCTCCTCCTTGAGCTCGGTTGCGTCACCTACACGGTTCAACGGCACCTGCAAACTGGTTTTGGAAGTATCTGTGAGTCACGGGGACTCAGCAATCTCACACCCTCGCGATCAAGACTATTTAAGCTTATAGGAAGGGTAAAAGGTATGAGGTGGAGCTGCAGCAAGCGACTAGCATATATGGTGGCTAACATATTCGCAAAAGAGAGCGAGACGAGAAGGCAAAAGCATGGTTGAACAACTATGATCAAGAAGTGATCCTAGAACAACCTACGTCAAGCATAACTCCAACACCGTGTTCACTTCCGGGACTCTGCCGGAAAGAGACCATCACGTTTACACACGCGGTTGATGTATTTTAATTAAGGTCAACTTCAGGTTTTCTACAACCGGACATTAACAAATTCCCATCTGCCCATAACCGCGGGCACGACTTTCGAAAGTTCAAATCCCTGCAGGGGTGTCCCAACTTAGCCCATCACAAGCTCTCACGGTCAACAGAAGATATTCCTTCTAACGGGGAGACCCGATCAGGCTCGGAATCCCGGTTACAAGACATCCTCGACAATGGTAAAACAAGTCCAGCAAGACCACCCGCTGTGCCGACAAATCCTGATAGGAGCCGCACATATCTCGTTCTCAGGGCACACCGGATAAGCTAAGCATACGGGAGCCAACGTAACCCAAGTTGCCAAGGGACGGCCCCGCATGGTGCTCTGGGTTGGACCAACACTTAGAGAAGCACTGGCCCTGGGGGGTTAAAATAAGATGACCCTTGAGCCGGCCGACTCAAGGGAAAGAAAAAGGCTAGGTGGCAAATGGTAAAACCAATGTTGGGCCTTGCTGGAGGAGTTTTATTCAAGGCGAACTGTCAAGGGGATCCCATTATAACCCAACCGCGTAAGGAACGCAAAATCCGGGAACATAACACCGATATGATGGAAACTAGGGCGGCAAGAGTGGAACAAAACACCAGGCATAAGGCCGAGCCTTCCACCCTTTACCAAGTATATAGATGCATTAATTAAATGAGATATTGTGATATCCCAACAAATATCCATGTCCCAAACATGGAACAAGCTCCAATCTTCACTTGCAACTAACAATGCTATAAGAGGGGCTGAGCAAAGCGGTACATAGCCAAACAACGGTTTGCTAGGACAAGGTGGGTTAGAGGCTTGGTTCAATAATATGGGAGGCATGATAAACAAGTGGTAGGTATCGCAACATAGGCATAGCAAAAGAGCGAGCAACTAGCAAGCAAAGATAGAAGTGATTTCGAGGGTATGGTCATCTTGCCTGAAATCCCGCAAGGAAGAAGAACGAGTCCAAGAAGAAGACAAACGGGCGTAGTCGAACGGGTCCTCACAAATGCGACGTTATCGGAACCAACCCGAAGAAGCAACACGGGAAAGAAGCACACAACATAGTAAACAACCACCACATAAGCATGGCACGATGCGCAAACAAGTATGATGCATGTCCGGTTTAATGAGGCATGGCATGGCAAAGTGCACAAACAATCCTACAAATTAAGTGTAGCTCATTATGCAACGGAGTTGCATATTGAAGAAAACACCACATGACTTATTTAGTTCTCTCTCGTTTATGTACCCAATAAGATTAAATGTTGTTAGCATGGCAAGAGGTGAAGCATGATGAAACTATCTAATCTAGGCAAGTTTAAATGAGTCCGGAACAACAAAACAACAAGTCAGGAAACTCCTCATATGCATATATTAGGTTTGGTACTGTTCTGCCCTAAACATAATTTTAGAGTTGTTAACCATGCTAGATGAGTGCATCAAGTTAAACTAGGCATTTTTCCACCCCATTTATATATAAAGTTTAGTAAATTCCGAGTTACGGTTAAATAGTTATGAATTAAATCATTTTAGCATGGCATTTGGGAAAATTTAAACAAACAACACTTTAAACATTTTAAACATGGTTGAAAATTGCATATTATTGATCTACACAAAATTCTAAGCATTTTACATATAAAGTTTATTGGGTTCCGATGCACGGGTGAAAAGTTATTGTATGCATGATGTACAAGGGTTTTTCTGCAAAACCGCAGATCCTGGAAAAATAACTAAATTCACAGATCTGGGGAAAAACCTAAACAGGCCAAATCTAAGCATGTTGGGCCAGCAGAAAAGAAAGAAAGAAAAAAACAAAAGAGGCGCTGCAGTGGGGCCTTACCATGGGCCAAGGCCCGGATTGAGACGAGGGAGGAGGCGCTGGGAGTCAACGCGGGCTGGACCCGTGCGCTGGTGCTGGTCTCGCTCGATTCCAGGAAGCAGACAAAGGGGCGAGATGCAGGGCGACTTCAGACGAAGCAGGAAAGATGGCAACGGCCGGACTTGGCGACGGGGACGGCGTTGAGGATGACGGAGGCCGGGCGTGATGGGCGGGTGGCGACAGCAAGGCAAGCGAAGGCGACGGCGCCAGGTGGGATCTAGGCGGAGGTGAGGTCTTGTAGCGGGCACGCAAGGCAGCAGCGGCGCTTGCCATGAACGATGACAACGGGCGGCGCGGAGGCTCATCTACAGGGGGTCGAGGCACTCGTTCTTCTCTCCCATCGAAGCATGGCTTTGATGCAGAGGACGCCGGCGCACAGGCGTGACGCGGGGTGGCCGCAGAGCTCCGGCGAGGTGACGAGGAACGGAAGGTGATGAGGAAAACTCAACGAGGCAGAGACTTGTCGTGGGCTTGGCGGGGTCCTGCTGGTGACTCTCGACTTCGGCGAGGGTCGCCAATGAAAGCTCGAGGAGGAGAGGCACGGTCAAGGCGGCGCCGAGGATGGGCTACAGGTTCTCGGCAGGAGCTGCTCGATGTGGCTGAGGCGTTGAGGGAAAAAAACCGAGGTCGGCGGGAGAGGGTCAAGGCGGCATCATCGTGGAGGAAGACTGGCAGGGACTTGAAGTGGGGCTCCGACAGCTCGGCGTGGTCAAGCACGGTCGGGTACGGCCGGCTCCGGCCGCGGAACACTGGTTCCCGACGATAGCGAGGCGAACTGAAGCTCGCGGGGCATCCATGGTGTTCAAATGACGACAGAGACTCGTGGGAGCATGAGACAAGGAGGTGCCTGGCGTCGCTAGTGGCGGCAGCCATCCATGGCAGAGGGGATCCTCCTGCTGGTCCGGTGGTGCTCCGATGAAGATGGAGGCGACGGGGCAGGTGAAGGCGCGCAAGGGAGGAGCTCATGCTCCTGGACAAGAGGAGGCTCGGGCCTCGCAACAGAGGAGGTGTGGCGACGGGGTTGGCCTGCGGTGGTGGCACGCTCGGGCTGAAAGGCGACGAGGAGGAGGCAAGGAGCAGGGGGGCCTCGGTTGCTGCTCCTGTGATTTGGGCGGCGCTGAGAAACACGGAGGGGTCGAAGAGGATTTGGATCGGGAGGAGTGCGGCTCTGGTTGGCTGGGCGATGGGATCGAGGGAGATTGAGTGAGGGGATCCCGAGAGGATTAGTGGCGGCGGCCGAGAGGGATGGATGGAACAACTCCCCTAGAAATTAGGGTTGACTGTTTATATAGGTAGGTTGGTTAGGTTAGGGGCTACTCGGTCCATCCGATCGTAATCGGACGATCCCGGATACATAGGTTTGGGGCCCCAATTTACAAAACGGAGATGTTTTGTAGACGTTTGGGGATGTTTCGGATCCAACGGTGATGAAAGTCCGGTTCGGATTCGGGGAAGGTTTTCGGACGCGCGAGGGGGTTTGAGAACTGAGCAGAGAGGGGTTTTCGGACCGTGCGATCACATCGAAAGGCTCCGGACGCAAAGAGGGGATAGGTGGATGGACTAGGTGGGCTCTGTAGAAGGCCATGGGCTGAGAGGAGAGAAGAGAAGAGAGAGGACCTGGCAGCAGTTTTCGGAGACCGAAAACGTCCGACGTGTGCCCAGCTATAATGCCGCTATAGTTTAACGTTGGGGCGTCAAACGGACTCCGAATGCGATGAAACTTGGCAGGCGACCTACTAACAACATAACAACACCGCATGCCAACTTTCAACCCATTCCGAGAACATTTTTCGACCACTTATAAAATAATATTTCGGACATGCCGCGGGCGCGTGCAAGTGTACCTGCGCTCAGAACGGACAACGAAGAGAACGAGGAGGCCGGGACGGATGCGAGTTTCGAAAACATGATGATGCAATGCACATGATGACATGATGAAAAACAACACGCAAGAAAATGACATGGCAACGCCGACGAATAACTAGAAGACACCTGGCGCAAGGGTCTCGGGGCGTCACAACACTCCACCACTATGAGAGGATATCATCCCGAGATCTAGAATGGCACCGGAGGGAAAACGGAAGAGAAAGAGAAGAGGTAAAACTAAGTTGCTTCTTTGAAAAACGAGTGAAACCATGTACCTTGCCAGGTTGAGCAAATTTGAAAGAAAGAATGCAACGAAGATGAATAAAGTTGAAAACTTCATTAGAAACGAGGAAGAAGGAGCATCATGAGAACCCTGTAGGTTGAAAGACATGAGAAAAGGTTTGCAATGGAGAAGAAGTACATCCAAGCACTCCGATAGAAACGAGATGTACAAGGAACGATAAGGATCAATTACGATAACACTCCGGTTAAAACAAGATAGAGAAGGAATAAGACTGATGTAAATTTGGACAGCACTCCGACTATGAATGGAAGGAATTGAACATGATCTTGGGAAGATTGGATGATACTTGATGAAATCAACAACACGTTACCTCCGGAACTATTGAAAGAATGGCACAAGGGGTAACAAAGATTTCAGACGGCACTCCGGTTGAGAAGGGGGGCAAAAGTTGATAAAATGAGAGAACTTGAACGAAGGACATGACACTCCGGTAAAATGGATAAGCACGAAAAGAACATGATCCTGACGATCTGAGATGATGAGTGAAGAGAGCAACATCACAATGCCTCTGGAACGAAAGAATAGAAGTTGGATCGTTAGAAAGGAAAGAATTGGGAGGAAAAAGACATCTACTACCACAATTGAATTTGAAAAGCATCCTTAAAAAAAAGATTGGACGGAGTTGTTGGGAAATCAACAATGAAAAGAACAGGTTTGTTGTGGGCTTATGGAAAACATCTCAAAACTATGAGGTGAAATTCTGCCACTAACGGAAACTCTAGATTGGATTGATATCAACAAGGAGACGAGAAACTTATTTCACCGGGAGGATAAAAGAAATTGGGTCAATTATAAGCACCATAATAGCAACAATCCTTAGGGAAGGCTTTAGGTGAAATATAACCCAAGATAACTGCAACGAAGAGGTTGATGGATTTAAAACCCCATTCTTAACAACCTGTGAATCAAGAAACATGAACTCAAATTATCAAGAATGGCATAATACCACCTCCAATGATATGGAAGAAAGAATTGCACTCCGGATTGTAAGATGAAGAAACTTGAGCTCCTAAGAAAAGAATGTTGATGAACACTTCGAGAAGGAATTTAAATCCTTGATGAACCAACATGTAGAATCTCCATGAAGAACTCCGGTACAAAATAATAATGAAAAGAAAGAGAAGTTTAAAACACAAGGTGAAACCTTGTAATGATTTAAATGAATCTCCGGTGAAATGTTTGCAAAAAAGGTTGGAACTCCGGGAAAAAGAGAAGATGAAAACGATTGAAATCAGGAATTTGATGAGCCTCCGGAATAAAGAATTAATCATTTGGGTGAATCAAGAATAAGAATTACGTTGTGCTTATCCTTCATCAATTGAATTGATGACAATCAACGGATTTGGCACACTACTTATTCTCATAGAAAGGATTAAGATAGATATAGCATAACTTGAGAACGTCTTGAACAAGTTACCTGTAGGATTGAGAATAACAAATGAATATATATGATAACGAATGACGAGAACTCTTGCATGAACCACCGTTAGGATTGACAATGAATAAATAGATATGATAACAAGGAAGAAAAAAAATCCTGAATAGCCACCGTAAGAATTGGAAATGAACGAAGTAAAGGGATGAATCACCGGGAAGAATTATAAAAAGAACGAAGATACTTGAGAGGATTTAGATACAAGGGAACAGAGAGATCATGAATTGATTAGAGAATATTTGAATGATGCACCGGTAAGATTTGGAGAATGATAGCTGAAAGCTGAGAATGAATAATTATGATATGATGGCCTCCGAAGAATCAGACTGAAAAGACTACTGGGTTGCTCCGGAAGGATGAAAAGAATATTTCACAAACGAAAACAATTATGAGAAGATGGCAACAAGCTAGAATCACGAATCTTGAAGAGAATGGAGCAAGATATGGAGGAAAACTCTTCTTCGGTCTTCAAAATCTGAGAATGACGACGAGAAACACCACCATGAATTGTTGAGACACTCCAGAATAACAAATTTAAAGGTTGAGCCAACGGTGATAAGAATTTGACAGATCTTGGAGAAAGGCATTAGACTAATGGCAATTCATTCTTACGTCAAATTTCGAAATGAAATTGAGGTTAGCACCGGTATAATTAGAAGAGTCAGGTAAGATCCTAGGAAAAGTCCTATGGGTTAGGGCCCACTCAAAAGAAAACACCGTTGAAATGATTGCTTGAAAAGGGGATAGCACCGGTTGAATTTAAATGGCTTGAATGAGATAACAACATCGAAATAAGTTGAACGGATCTTGAATGAAAAGACGAGTCTTGAGATGTCTTTAGCACTCCGGAAAAAAATGAATAGCGAGAAATGAACTGACAAATGAGGTGCACCGGCATGAAAAGATATTTGAAACGAGGAAAAAGGATATGGTCAACACCGAAAAACTTGGATTAAATCCACCGGAGAAGGGAAAAGAACGAAGGATGATGAACTTGAGGCTCCGTTAGTATCTTCATGAGAATCACCGGATACGAACATTGAAAGAAAAGAATGAAGAGACTTCACATCAATAACATGGATGCTTGATTAAGATATAGGAGTCCTTGAAGAACCAAGGGGTGGGTGGGCAGGAAAACAAAGGCAATTTAGGACGGATGAAGCAAACACCGTTGAGAAGAGATGATAATTGATCTTGCGGATGTTGCAATGATCGGATCCACTTGAAGAGAAGCACACCAGCTAAAAAGGATTGACATGACAAACTCGATGATCGAGAAGGATTAGTGTTCACATCGGGGTATGAGAACACCGCTTAGGAAAAGGTATGGAATCAACATTTGACTTCGAAGCAACTCGAATACCACAACTCAAAACAAAACAAAGGATTGGCTTGCAGAATAAGCCGAAACAAACATATGATAGAGATTTCGTCCGAAGTTTTTGTGGTGGGGCCTACACGGGCTCGATCGTATAGCACCATCATGTACAAGGCAGTGCACATGACATACGAAGCGTCCCCGAGTCGGGATAGCCAAGGACTCTTTAAGACACAACGAGACCACTGTAAAACCAACCGTCAATAGGCGGACCACTAGACGTCGAACCCCAATTTCATATCATACATCTGTCGAAAAGATATCCGAAGAGCTACTTGAATTCCCACTTATAAACTCCCGAAATTTTCCGGTTATGCAATCAGGTGTTGGGGATATAGGGGAAACATAATAACTCACCCAAAACTAGCAAATCCTACATCCAGCTGTATCCATCCTTCAACACATAACCAAGAAACCTTCGGAAATCATCTACCTCAACCTTCGAAAAGCATCCGTTATACAAGTTATGGCAATACTCCCGAACTCCCGCCCTAGTACTGGGTGGCGTCGAGGTTACCTCACCAACAACTACATAAAAGAGATTTTCGATGTCGGTGAAACTAACTCAGGTATTCCAGAACTGCAACGATAAAATTGTGACGACAACACCTCGGAGCTCAACTCCCCGGGACACTGCCACAACCCCTAAATGTCAGGAGGCACCAAGAACAATGTTCTCGTCACAAAACCATCGGAATGATTCCAAGATACCCGCGTGATCCTAAAAAAAATTTAGTGAAATTTTAGAAGAGAAGAGTCAAAACTCTACGTCAGGATGCCTCACCAGAGCGATGAAGGGACTGAGGAGTAAAAGAATCCTACTCTCCAATATATATAATCCTAAATGACTCAAAACATTTTTCTAGACTCAACAACGCTAGCGATTCTATCAAACAGGGGGCTCCTAAGTCGGGGAAGGCTCTGATTACCAACTTGTAACGCCCTTGATGCGGCTATATCTCCCATGTGTCGAAGCACGACTTATAGGCATAACCGCATTGAAAGCAATGTCGCAATCATGTACGCGCGGCACGAATTTCGTTGCTTCACTTGGACTGGGACGGGGGCCGAATTGCTAGGAGAGCTCTGATCGTGCCAGGCGATCCTGTTGCAGCTTGTTCCGGACTCACTTGAAGGTGTCCGGGGGCTGTGATGCCGAATGAGTGGTCTGCCTGAACAGGCTGCTTTGTGCTTCTGCTGCAAGGGCCGCAGTGTGCTCTTCCGTACGAAGCGAGCATTCTGTGTTTCCATTTACTATTATGACACCACAAGGTCCTGGCATCTTGAGCTTGAGGTATGCGTAATGCGGCACTGCATTGAATTTTGCAAATGCTGTCCGTCCGAGCAGTGCATGATAGCCACTGCAAAACGGGACGATGTCGAAGATTAACTCTTGGCTTCGGAAGTTATCCGGTGATCCGAAGACCACTTCCAGTGTGATTGAGCCTGTGCAATGGGCCTCTACACCTGGGATGACGCCTTTAAAGGTGGTTTTGCTGGGTTTGATCCTCGAGGGATCGATAACCATTTTTCGCACTGTATCCTGATAAAGCAGGTTTAGGCTGCTGCCGCCGTCCATAAGGACTCGAGTGAGGTGAAATCCGTCAATGATGGGTTCTAGGACTAGTGCGGCGGATCCGCCATGACGGATGCTAGTGGGGTGGTCCCTGCGATCGAAGGTGATCGGACAAGCAGACCATGGGTTGAACTTTGGGGCGACGGGCTCCATCGCATAGACGTCCCTTAGTGCACGCTTCCGCTCCCTCTTGGGAATGTGGGTTGCGTATATCATGTTCACCGTCTTCACTTGTGGAGGAAACTATTGGGGAACGTAGCAGAAATTCAAAATTTTCTACACATCACCAAGATCAATCTATGGAGTAATCTAGCAACGAGGGGAAGGAGAGTGCATCTACATACCCTTGTAGATCTCTAAGAGGAAGCGTTCAAGTGAACGGGGTTGATGGAGTCGTACTCGTCGTGATCCAAATCACCGATGATCCTAGTGCCGAACGGACGGCACCTCCGTGTTCAACACACGTACAGCCCGGTGACGTCTCCTACACCTTGATCCAGCAAGGGGAGAAGGAGAGGTTGGGGAAGACTCCATCCAGCAGCAGCACGACGGCGTGGTGGTGGTGGAGGAGTGCGGGACTCCAGTAGGGCATCGCCAAGCACTACGAGAGACGAGGAGGGAGAGAGGTAGGGCTGCGCCAACAGGGAGAGCAAATCACACGTGTTGGGCAGCCCCATACCTCAAGTATATATAGGAGGAGGGGAGGGGCTGCGCCCCCACCTAGGTTTCCACCCCTAGGGGTGGCGGCCAGCCCTAGATCCCATCTAAGGGGGCGGCTAAGGGGGGAGAGAGGGGGGGCGCACCACTAGGTGGGCCTTAGGCCCATCTGAGCCTAGGGTTTCCCCCTTTTCCCTTCTCTCTTTGCCTTGGGCCCTGGTGGGGGGGGGGGGGCGCACCAGCCCACCTGGGGCTGGTCCCCTCACACACTTGGCCCACGCAGCCCTCTGGGGCAGGTAGCCCCACCTGGTGGACCCTCGGGACCCTCCCGGTGGTCCCGGTACATTACCGATAGCACCCGAAACTTTTCCGGTGACCAAAACAGGACTTCCCATATATAAATCTTTACCTCCGGACCATTCCAAAACTCCTCGTGATGTCCGGGATCTCATCCGGGACTCCGAACAACATTCGGTAACCGCGTACATACTTTCCCTATAACCCTAGCGTCATCGAACCTTAAGTGTGTGGACCCTACGGGTTCGGGAACCATGCAGACATGACCGACACACCTCTCCGGCCAATAACCAACAGCGGGATCTGGATACCCATGTTGGCTCCCACATGTTCCACGATGATCTCATCGGATGAACCACGATGTCGAGGATTCAATCAATCCCGTATTCAATTCCCTTTGTCTAGCGGTACGATACTTGCCCGAGATTCAATCGTCGGTATCCCGATACCTTGTTTAATCTCGTTACCGGCAAGTCTCTTTACTTGTTCCTTAACACATCATCCCGTGATCAACTCCTTGATCACATTGTGCACATTATGATGATGTCCTACCGAGTGGGCCCAGAGATACCTCTCCGTTTACACGGAGTGACAAATCCCAGTCTCGAATTCGTGCCAACCCAACAGACACTTTCGGAGATACCTGTAGTACCTTTATAGCCACCCAGTTACGTTGTGACGTTTGGCACACCCAAAGCACTCCTACGGTATCCGGGAGTTGCACAATCTCATGGTCTAAGGAAATGATACTTGACATTAGAAAAGCTTTAGCATACGAACTACACGATCTTTGTGCTGGCTTAGGATTGGGTCTTGTCCATCACATCATTCTCCTAATGATGTGATCCCGTTATCAATGACATCCAATGTCCATAGTCAGGAAACCATGACTATACTTTTGATCAACGAGCTAGTCAACTAGAGGCTCACTAGGGACGTGTTGTGGTCTATGTATTCACACATGTATCTGATTTCCGGATAACACAATTATAGCATGAACAATAGACAATTATCATGAACAAGAAATATAATAATAACCATTTTATTATTGCCTCTAGGGCATATTTCCAATACCCCTTGTCCTCCTGTTTCGGCGGCGGTGGCTCCTCTCTCTCGCTATGCCAACCCCTCTGTCCTAGTTTCGGGCATTTACTTTGCGGCCTGCTGAACACCAGATCTCGTTGGTTTTGTGTCTTTGTCGGGTGCGTGATGGACCGACGTCAGTATGCGATCCAGACTGACGGAGCGAGTATTTCTTTAATTGGGCTTTTTCGCATGACGCTTAGGCTTGATCCATTTTTTATTTCTTTATTTTTTTTTTCTATTCTTCCTTTATTTTTTGTTTTATTTGTTTTGTTTTTTTTTTTTGTTTTTTTTTTTTCTTTCATTTGTTTTTTTTTTTTTTTCATTTCAGCGTTGATGTCGTATCTTCGTGGTGTTATGTGTACCGGGATTGTCTATCAAGAGTGACTGTCGGGGATATACCCCGCGGTGTAAACCGGCCGGAAGTTAACCCGGCGGACTTGGCGGTTTATCTGAAGACCCCGCTGACACTTGGCGAGTTACTGGCGACCCGCCCTGACCTGGCGGTTTACAAGCAACCCACCTGGTCATTATGACTCACTGGTGATCCGGCGTGCGGGACAGACGGATGACAAGGCCCAAGGCCCAGAAGGCCGGTTCACGTTTAATGGTGGGCCGGTTTAAGAGGAAAGGCATGAGGAACGTTTATCTTACAAGGAGTTAAGACCAGGACTTGTATCCGGTTTGTATTAGAGATAGACTAGTCCTAATCCTAAGAGGACTCTACATGTAAACCGCCCCTTCAACATATATAAGGAGGGGCAGGGCTCCTCAAAGGGGAGAAGATTCACAAGTTCCACGAGTTGGACAAGTTAGGTTTAGACAATAGCTCTCAAGATAGAGCACTCTTGTAACCGTGATCATCATCATCATCAATATCAATGAAGCATGACGTAGGCTTTTACCTCCACCGTGAGGGGCCGAACCTGGGTAAAACCTCGCGTCTCTCGTCCCACTCAACCCCTCTCAAGCTACCACATAGATGCGCTGGCCTCGCGACTGAGTCCTGACACTAAGGACATCTGCCGTGACGATTCCACGACAATTGGCGCCCACCGTGGGGCTTGCGCACGGTGGTGTTGAGTTCTTGGAGGGATCTCTCCTAGGGATCGCGGGGCTCACAATTTTTCGGATGAATAAAAGCTGGTTTGAACGGATTTGCATCAGTGTCAAATTTGTCAGTTCAGATTTGAAGTTTTGTGAGATTCAAGGTTCAAAGGAATTAGGGTTGGTTTGTCTGCCGCCCTTGCACGCGATCTGTCCACCGTCGTTTCAATACGCCGATTCCGAGACAAGGTTTACTATATGAGCAATGTATTTACGGTGCTTTGACTCCGAGGTCAACCGAAGATCCATCTTTGCTGCTACGTCGCCCTGTGAAAGTTTCTACCTGCCGAGATCAAATTTGAAGATTCTGCTGCGTGTTCGAGACTCCGATTACTAGCTGTACAAATCACTGCAGCCTGTTTTGCCGATTGAAGGCATCAGCTGATTTTTGTGTTCATGTTCGCTGCAACTCCCAAGAAATCGATCGTTCGCGATACTGCTGCTACTCCATCATCCATAGCTACTGGTTCCAGACGTGAAGGCAAAAGTGACCCATGGCACGGGGAAAAGTTAAACCGACGGCAGCTCGGAGGAGGATTTGATCTCCGAGCCATTTTCAGTCTTGCGCGCGACGACTCCGAGCCGTCTCCAATCTCGCGCTGACCGGACCCGTTTCTCCTTGGCCGTTGTGGACACAGGTGCGGCCTCAATCCGCCGACTGCCTCCGAGTCGACCGCTACTGCTGCAATGCCCCGCCGCCTGGGGTCATCAGAAAAGGATTCCGGTTTACAATCCGGTACAAGGGAAATTTGTTCTCCGACAAAGCTCTGAAGCTCTCAAATCCGTTTTAAGAATTTCCGGTTCAAAAAGGAATTAACTTCTCGCAAGTTCGTGTTTAAAGGCCGTCAGAAAATTTCCAGCTGAAAATGAAGATTCTGGTTTAAAACCTGGTTCAAGGGAAAGATATCTCCCACAAAGCTTTGAAGCTCTCAATATCCGGTTCAAGATCCCGGTTCAAGAAGAATTTATCTCTTGCAAAAAGTTAAAAATTGCCAAAGAGTACCTGCTGCCATGATGCACGGTTCAAACATGGGTATCCCGCCTTACTAGCCTGACATATTATTGATCACATGGGGGCTTCTGCTTCATAAAGCGGGGTCTCTGTTCTTTTACATCATGTGTGGTTACACGGAGTTGTTCTAAAGCGGCCTCCGGTTTACCCCTTGAGTTTGCTTTTTAAAAGCATTGTGTTATATCACTTGGAGGATTGGTCATGTCCGAACCAATACCATACCTCTTGATAGGCGAGAGCCACCAGATCACTTGGGGACTTGGTCATGTCTGAACCACTCATGCCTCTTGATCGGCCTAAGGCCACAGAATCACTTGGGGGCTTGGTCGAACCCGAACCATCGCCATGCCACTTGGTCGGCATAACTGCCATGGTTTCATTTGGGGACCTCGCTGACTAGAACCATAGTTACACCTAACAGGAGCTTGGTCGTGTTCGGCCATGGTAACGCCATTTGATCTGCTCAAATAAATTTTTTTTGCAAACGGTTTTCTCATCGCTTTTTGCTTCGCATTTTTCTTTGCCAGATTCTTTTTTCTTTTTTATTGCGTCCTTTTTAAAATCGACAAAGTTTTCAACCAATCAATTGACGGAACACAGTTTACGTCAATCCGGAGACTATTTGCCCGGTTTGATCCTTGTTGTTAACATCCTCTTATGGAGTAACACGGTGTTTATCACAACCCGGCACGGTTTTATCATAAACCGGCACAATATGGAAGGAGTTATCAGTACTCAAGATTGGGGTTATCACCTTTGCTACAAAAAGTTGGTAAAACCAACAATGTGATTCAATGTCATAGGTATGATATATTTCATATTTGATTATTCTTAAGTGTAGCCTTGGTTATAAACCCGTGTTATATGTTGGGCATTATGACCCGTCCGGCGGTAAACCGCCAGGAAAATTTAAACTTGTTGTATGCAGAAACAGGTTTGTTAAACCAGCCTGGCTTTGGACTATAAGTCGCCAGTATATATATATTTTTGGATTGCGCCATTGGAATTATGCGCTTAAAAATCATTGGGTTATATTATTCAAATAGCCAAACTTGGCTGAATTTTCATTATGATATTGAATGAATAAGGTTTTCACCGGATTATATTATCTTGAATAGCCAACATGGCTGGATTTTTATGGTTATTAATAACCGATATTATTGAGTTTTCAAAGTCACTATAGCGCAATGTCTACTATTTTATCAAAGGATATCATTTATTCTACAATGGAAGGAATAGTCCCGAGTTGCTGTAGGCTTACAACCCGGCACTTGGGGGCTACATTATTCAAATCAAGATTACATGCAAGTCTCATGTCGCTGCAAGCATGCGTCATGACACTTGGGGGCTAATACAAAGTCATTTTTACTAGTCCTATTAAAGACCCGACTCATCATATTATAATGAGCCGGCCCTTGGGGGCTACCAATTGCTCCTGTCAACAATTCAAGGTACACAAGTTTTCATCCATAATATTGAAGGATCCATTGCTCAGTTGGTAAAGCACAAAGCTCTTAACCTTGTGGATGTGGGTTCAAGCCCTACGATGGAAGCTACATTATAATATGTTATTTTCATTAAAGTATATATATCAAGTCCCGGTTCAGTATTATCTTACTAAGCCGGCCCTTGGGGGCTACACGTTGCTGTTCAAAGTTTACAAGATTATATTTACAAAGTCCCTGCTCATTATTGCATAATGACCCGGCCCTTGGGGGCTACACTGGTTGAAGTTTTTATGAGCATCAAGCAATTACAAGTCGCAGGTTGCTGCAAGCATGACAACCCGGCACTTGGGGGCTACATATATGGAGTATTCAGTTTTGAGATGAACAAACTGGATTTCTTCAAGGTTGAAACACTTATTGGAGCAAGTCTTAAGTTATCACTATGTTCTCCTCTTAAGACTTGGGGGCTATAGGTATTATGCATATAAAGGAGGAACATCTTCATTTTATTAGTTTTGAGCAAATCAGGAAGATCAATTACATGACCCGGTGTCGACAACAATTATGACCCGGTGCCATCAATATTTATAAACCGGCCATTTTGGTAATATTAAACCGGCAAGTTTTACATCTTCAAACCGGCTGAATATCAGATAAGTATTTCAAGACCCATATTTCTTAAACCGGCGCTATGGAAGCCGACTCAAGTGGATTATTCTTCACAATATTTCTCGGTGACAAGCCAATGTCGGCAAATTGATTATGAAGCTGGTCTGTTGACCCGGATTTCCCAGAAGGAGGAAATAACAAGGACTTAAGGATGATCAGGTACCGGTTTACAAAAATTCTTAACCCGGAGCATAACCTGTCAAATTTGTTCTTGTGTTTATTTTGCAGCATAAGTTTACCATGAATAAATCCAAGCTAAACTTGGGGGCTAATGTCGGGGATATACCCCGCGGTGTAAACCGGCCGGAGGTTAACCCGGCCGGACTTGGCGGTTTATCTGAAGCCCCCGCTGACACTTGGCGAGTTACTGGCGACCCGCCCTGACCTGGCGGTTTACAAGCAACACACCTTGTCATTATGACTCACTGGTGATCCGGCATGCGGGACAGACGGATGACAAGGCCCAAGGCCCAGAAGGCCGGTTCACGCTTAATGGTGGGGGTTTAAGAGGAAAGGCATGAGGAACGTTTATCTTACAAGGAGTTAAGACCAGGACTTGTATCCGGTTTGTATTAGAGATAGACTAGTCCTAATCCTAAGAGGACTCTACATGTAAACCGCCCCTTCAGCATATATAAGGAGGGGCAGGGCTCCTCAAAGGGGAGAAGATTCACAAGTTCCACGAAGTTGGACAAGTTAGGTTTAGACAATAGCTCTCAAGATAGAGCACTCTTGTAACCGTATCATTATCATCATCAATATCAATGAAGCAGGACGCAGGCTTTTACCTCCACCGTGAGGGGCCGAACCTGGGTAAAACCTCGCGTCTCTCGTCCCACTCAACCCCTCTCAAGCTACCACATAGATGCGCTGGCCTCGCGACTAAGTCCTGACACTAAGGACATCTGCCGTGACGATTCCACGACAACGACGCTGCCGACCGTTAACATCTTTGGTATCCGAGGTATCCGGATTCCTCGATGTGTTGTTGGTGCGAGCCAGCCAGTTGTCCTCGCCTGCGCAAAAGCGGGTCATGAGTGTCGTGAGGGCTGCCATAGATTTCAGCTTCTCCTGGCCGAGGTGGCGGGCGAGCCACTCGTCACGGATGTTATGCTTGAATGCCGCTAGGGCCTCTGCATCCGGACAATCTACAATTTGATTTTTCTTAGTCAGGAACCGTGTCCAAAATTGTCTGGCCGATTCCCCTGGCTGCTGGGTTATGTGGCTCAAGTCATCAGCATCTGGTGGCTGCACATAAGTGCCCTGGAAGTTGTCAAGAAATGCGTCTTCCAGATCCTCCCAACTGCCGACGGAATCTGCTGGCAAGCTATTCAGCCAATGCCGAGCTGGTCCTTTGAGTTTTAGTGGGAGGTACTTGATGGCATGTAGATCCTTTTATGAGTTTTAGAGGGTGGTGGGTGGGGAGCGAATTTCTTCGTCGTCCACATCCCATTCTAGCCGGACATAGTTCGGCCAAGGTTCTCCTGATAGGGAGAGAGACCTTAATGATTTTAGCACATCTCCGAAAGGTGAGTGCTGAAAGATATCCGTGGAGGTGAAATCCATGATCGGCGCCCAGTCAGACTCGACGGGCACGGATGTGAGCGGCTCAGAGCCCGCGGTCGGAGATGAATCCAGTGGTTCGGTGACATGGCTCTCGTAAGGGGTGAAGTCAGTATCCGGCTTTATCTCCACTGAGAGTGCGGCCTCCATGGCGGGGTCCATCCCTCCGCTCTCGGATGGCGTGACTTGCTCTGGATTGATGGCCAGAGTAGTTGCGGATGCGATCTCCCGAACATTGTCTGACTGTGCGGCACGTCCGACATGGGCTCGAATCCGTCGAAGATCAAGTCTCCGCGGATGTCGGCTGTGTAGTTCAAGTTTCCAAATCTGACCTGATGGCCAGGGGCGTAGCTCTCGGTCTGCTCCAGATGGCCAAGTGAATTGGCCCGCAGTGCGAAGCCGCCGAATACGAAGATCTGTCCGGGGAGGAAAGCCTCACCCTGGACCGCATCGCTAGCGATGATCGAAGGAGCCATCAAGCCTTATGGTGACGACACAGTGGAAGTCTCAATGAAAGCACCAATGTCGGTGTCAAAACCGGCGGATCTCGGGTAGGGGGTCCTGAACTGTGCGTCTAAGGCGGATGGTAACAGGAGGCGGGGGACACGATGTTTACGCAGGTACGGGCCCTCTTGATGGAGGTAATACCCTACGTCCTGCTTGATTGTTCTTGATGATATGAGTAGTACAAGAGTTGATCTACCACGAGATCAAGGAGGCTAAACCCTAGAAGCTAGCCTATGGTATGATTGTATCCCGTCCTACGGACTAAAACCCTCCGGTTTATATAGAAACCGGAGGGGGCTAGGGTTACACAAGGTCGGTTACAAAGGAGGAGATATACATATCCGTATTGCCTAGCTTTCCTTCCACGCCAAGTAGAGTCCCATCCGGACACGAGACGAAGTCTTCAACCTTGTATCTTCATAGTCCAACAGTCCAGTCAAAGGATATAGTCCGGCTGTCCGGAGACCCCCTAATCCAGGACTCGCTCACCTCTAGTGGTGTCATGTGAACTTCGACTACATGACACTTCACCATTGTTTGGTCCTAGAGGGAGGCATTGGGAAGTAATAAGTAGATGATGGGTTGCTAGAGTGACAGAAGCTTAAACCCTAGTTTATGTGTTGCTTCGTAAGGGGCTGATTTGGATCCATATGTTTCATGCTATGGTTAGGTTTACCTTAATACTTCTGTTGTAGTTGCGGATGCTTGCAATAGGGGTTAATCATAAGTGGGATGCTTGTCCAAGTAAGGGCAGCACCCAAGCACCGGTCCACCCACATATCATATTATCAAAGTACGAACGCGAATCATATGATCGTGATGAAAATTAGCTTGACGATAATTCCCATGTGTCCTCGGGAGCGCTTTACATCATATAAGAGTTTGTACAGGCTTGTCCTTTACTACAAAAAGGATTGGGCCATCTTGCTGCACTTTATTTACTTTTATTACTTGCTACTCGTTACCAATTACCTTATCATAAAACTATCTGTTACCGATAATTTCAGTGCTTGCAGAGAATACCTTGCTGAAAACCGCTTATCATTTCCTTCTGCTCCTCGTTGGGTTCAACACTCTTACTTATCGAAAGGACTACGATAGATCCCCTATACTTGTGGGTCATCAAGACTCTTTTCTAGCGCCGTTGCCGGGGAGTGAAGCGCCTTTGGTAGGTGGAATTTGGTAAGGAAAAATTTATAGTGTGCTGAAATTTACTGTCACTTGTTACTATGGAAAGTAATCCTTTGAGGGGCTTGTTCGGGGTATCTTCACCTCGACCGGTAGAGCAAATAGTTTCTCCTCAACCTACTCAAAATGAAAATGTTTACTTCGAAATTCCTTTGGGTATGATAGAGAAACTGCTACCTAATCCTTTTGCAGGAGATGGAACATTGCATCTCGACTTACACTTAAACTATGTGGATGAAGTTTGTGGATTATTTAAGCTTGCAGGTATGCCCAGCGGCGGAGCCAGCGTAGCGCTATTGGGTTCAAGTGAACCCAATGGATTTTGCATGGTACGTGCGTATATGCACATATTTACATGATGTGAACCCAGTAAATCATCTTGGCTGACCCCAACAAATACACCTCACGGGAACAAAGGGCCCAAAGGCAACAGCCCACTAATCCATTCACATGCCTAAACCACGCAAACACGCAGCCCCACGCGGCACGCCTCATCCATCGTCTATTTTTTGTCATTGTTCATCTGATCGTTTCTTCGACTCCCATCTTGTCTGTTCGTGTTGCTCGGCGACTCGGCCGCCGCCGCATGCCTGCGGCAAGTCACGCGGCCATAGATTCGACATCGGTGACAATTAAATTCCAAAACTTGAGGTAATTAGATTACATTGCCGCATCTTTTCTCTTATCTATGTTCTATCTAGCCTAATAGCCTAGTACAATAGTGATAGTTTTGCCCTATAGTCGTCTAAAAACAATTCTCCATGCACTTCGATTGATCTAGTCTATGGAGAGGTATTTTTCAAAGGGAACTCGGACACTAGATCGAGATAATGATACAGGTACATCAAGGTCACCCATTAGATGTAGGCAAAGTGCATCAAAAGTCGCTACAGTTAAGTCTCCCACAGCCTACTATTCATATAGAAATGAACTTCGATGATTTGCCTTATGATCCGAATGACCGGAAGAGAATTTCATAGTACACAAGAAATCCAAAGAAGCAAGATGAGACAAGGAGCAAATATTTAACGAGGGGACCTTATAGGCCATCGTCTAATTTTGATTACCCACAGAGGGAGATTGTCGATAATCAACAGAGATTTAATCCAGATTGTTGATGAGTATGATCCCTGGCTTGAGTATAATGATAAAGTGAATTAGGCCTTCTTCTGCTTTCAAATATTACAACGAGGGACAAGCTGAGACTGATGCATTTGCAATTAACGGCTAGAACGGTTGGAACAAGAAAGGCAGACTATATACTCATGAGGGTAAGGGTAGTATTATTAGCTTTCATAATGTAGTAAAAAATATGTGATGCTTTGATGTATCAAGTTCATTCAATTCAGGTTGCTCTTCATAAGCAAACCAATCTTACAAAAAAGCAAAATCGAATCCGGCTTAACGCTTTCATTGATTCAGTGAGATACTTGTTGGATGAAGGCTTAACTATTCGAGGCCATGACGAGTCAGAAGATTCAAAAAATAAGGAATTTTTTCGAGAGTCGGTACATACTTTGGCAATCCAAAATAAAGCTATACGAAATGTAGTCATGGAGTGAACCCAATGGCCAAATTTTCTGGCTCCGCCCCTGGGTATGCCCGATGATGTTATCAAGAAGAAGGTATTCCCTTTATCTTTGAAGGGATATGCATTGACATGGTATAGGCTATGTGATGATATTGGATCATGGGACTACAAACGGTTGAAATTGGAATACCATCAAAAGTTTTATCCTATGCATCTTGTTCATCGTCATCGTAATTATATATATATAATTTTTGGCATCGCGAAGGAGAAAGCATCGCTCAAGCTTGGGGGAGGCTTAAGTCAATGTTATATCCATGCCCCAATCATGAGCTCTCAAGAGAAATGATTATTCAAAAATTTTATGCTCGGCTTTCTGACAAAAATCGCTCCATGATCGATACTTCTTGTACTGGTTCCTTTATGATGAAGACTATTGAATACAAATGGAATTTATTGGAGAGAACTAAACGCAACTCTAAAGATTGGGATCTTGACGAAGGTATGGAGTCAGGTATAACACCTAAGTTTGACTGTGTTAAATCTTTTATGGATACCGATGTTTTCCGTAAATTTAGCACTAAATATGGACTTGACTCTGAGATAGTAGCTTCTTTATGTGAATCATTTTCTACTCATGTTGATCTCCCCAAGGAGAAGTGGTTTAAATATAACCCTCCCGTTGAAACAAAAGTAGTTGCACCTATTAAAGTTGAAGAAAAGACTATCACTTATAATGATCCTATTGTTCTTACTGCTTATGTTGAGAAACCACCTTTCCCTGTTAGAATAAAGAATCATGCTAAAGCTTCAATTGTGGTCAACAAAAGTAATATTAAGACACCTAAACCCCCTGAGCAAGTTAAAGTTGAACCTAATGTTGCTATTGTTAAAGATCTCTTAGCCGATAATATTGATGGGCAGGTTATTTACTTCTGTGATGAGACTGCTGATACGTCTCCGTCGTATCTATAATTTTTGGTTGTTCCTTGCCAATATTCTACAACTTTCATATACTTTTGGCAACTTTTTATACTATTTTTGGGAGTAACATATTGATCCAGTGCCTAGTGCCAGTTCTTGTTTGTTGCATGTTTTTGTTTCGCAGAATATCCGTATCAAACGGAGTCCAAACGGGATAAAAACTGACGGAGATTTTTTTTGGAATATATACGATTTTTGGGAAGAAAAATCCACGTGAGACGGTGCCCGAGGGAGGCACGAGGTAGGGGGGCGCGCCCTGATGAAACTATGTACCTAGGGTAGGGGCACGGACCCGTCCAAAGAGCCCTACCCAAGGACATCCCTAGAAGAAGTCACCTTTCAATCGACTTGAAGGTATCTCACTCGATGGGTCCAAGACACTCGACCAAGAAGCTACCACTCGACCATGAAGCTAGCCACTCGACCGCCAGGAGATCTGAAGTCACTCTGTAGGCAAACGGTCGGCTATTAAGTAGTCTTTATGGTCATTGTAGCACTCTATTAGGGGCGTTACCAGTAACGCCCAACCTTAAATGTACCTTAAACCCTGCATTACTGAGGGCAGGAGAGGGCCGGCGAACTCTATATAAGCCACCCCCTCCTCAGTATGAAGGGTTCGCACCCCTGTTATTCACACGCCAGTAATCCAGTCGACCGCCTCCGGGCAGCGAGACGTAGGGCTGTTACTTCCTCCGCGAAGGGCCTGAACTCGTACATCTTGGTGTGTTTACAACTTCCCAATAGCTGAGATCTAGCCTCTCCATACATACCCCCCTACATCACTGTCAGATTTAGAACCGCGACAGTTGGCGCCCACCGTGGGGCCGGAATCTTAGCGCTTGATTGGAGAAGTTGTGATTTTTTCCGATCCCTTTGATCATGGATTCGTGCGGAGTTTTGGTGGAGGGCCGCGAGATCCGCCTCGGCGCGCTCACGTTCATCGCCGACGACTCCGCCTGGCTTCAGGAGGCGCCACTCGACATCGACGCGCTCCCCGTCCGTGGTGCGACGCATTTCCGCGCATGCGTTCGTGGCGTCCTCCTGCGGCAGCCGTCGACCCAGTATCGGTCGGCCCCCGTATCGTCTCCCCGCTCTATCTCCCACCGGCGCAAGCACTCCGGTCGGTCGAGACTTTAGAGGTGGGTGAGGCATGGCGTGGCTCGCCAGTCGGCCGCCCCGCAAGTCGCGGCAATCAAGCCCGACGAATCCCTTTGCGGCCTGTTCGACTGGCTCCGCGGAGACTGCATCCGAGTGCGACAGCAGCGACCCAGCGGCTGAGATCCTAGCGGTCGATGGAATGCACAGTCCTCCCGGTTTCCCTCGCGCTGGTGGAGGCGCGGGTGGGGGCGACCCGTCGCATCCCCACGATGAGTATCTCCCCGAACCTCTCACGTCATTGCAGCGAGAGGAGCTTCGCCGCCGGAACACGGATGCACTCCGCACTCCTATTGTCGGAGAGTCCCCCGAGGCCCGGGCCTTGGAGGACGCGCGCTTGGATAATTTGGCTGAGCGCACTCGACTGGAGAATCTCCAGCGAGCACTCGACGAGCAAGCGCGTCAGCGGGCTCCCGAGTCTAGTCGACGTCAGCTCTTCCCGCCGACGCAGGTATACCGAACCCCAGTTCAGAATTTGGCCGCCGCGGCCCGTATAGCAGAATCGATTCAGCCCTCCCAGTCAAAGGCTGGCAGGGGCTTGTTACAGATCAGAGCGTTGCTCCGGGCGGCGGGAAACCAGAATTCCGCTGTTTCTCAGTCGCAGAACAGGATCCACAGTCGATCCGTTGCAACAGATACAGTCCAATCGGCTCACAGCCCGAGATCGCCCCCGAGGCGTGAGGGACGTGGTGACCGGCATGATCAGTACAGGAGGAATGAGCAGTATGATCACCGGTTCGATCGTGATGATCGACGTCGAGTGCCAACCCCTCCCCCGAGGAGTGGGTCGTATCCGCCTCGACGGCTAGATGATAGACGCCCTCATAGTGCTGGGCAGAGGATTCCAGTCGACCCCAGGGACCCAGGCTTTGATGCGAGATCCATCCTCGTTCAAGGTTTGGTTGACAGGAACAGAGCTCATCGAGAAGGCCACAACAGAGATGCGCCTGCCAGCAGCGGAGTACATGCTTCAGGGCCAGAGTGTTTCAGTCGAGCCATCAGAGCCGCAGCGATTCCTCCCAATTTCAGGCTGGCGACTGGAATCAGCAAGTTCACCGGTGAATCTAAGCCTGACACTTGGCTCGAAGATTACCGAGTGGCTGTACAGATTGGCGGTGGCAATGATGAGGTGGCCATGAAGCATTTGCCTCTCATGTTAGAGGGCTCAGCCAGAGCGTGGCTAAATCAGTTGGCACCCAGCAGCATTTACACTTGGGAGTACCTCTCCCGAGTGTTTATCACAACCTTTGAAGTAACATGCAAGCGACCTGCAGGCCTTACAGAGCTGCGGTCTTGCGTGCAGAAGCCGAATGAAACTCTGAGGGAATACATCCAGAGGTGGATCACACTGCATCACTCGGCTGAGAATGTGCCAGACCATCAAGCAGTTTGTGCCTTCAAGGAAGGCATTAAATACAGAGAGTTGAATCTGAAGTTCAGTCGAACTGGAGAGATGTCTCTGAATCGGATGATGGAGATTGCCACCAAGTACGCTAATGGTGAAGACGAGGACCGACTCCGGAGCGGCAAGCACAAGGCAGTCGCCCAAGAAACCGGAGGAAACTCCAGTCGGAAACAGAAGCGGAAGGCCGAGCCAGCCGCTCCTGGGGAGGCCCTGGCCGTAGCCCAGGGAAACTTCAGGGGAAAACCCAAGGGCACCTGGAAGCCCAAGAAAGTCAAGGATCAGGATGGAAACGATGTTTTGGACCTGCCATGTCACATCCACACCAAGAAAGATGAAGAGGGTAATTTTATTTACCCAAAGCATACCACTCGACAGTGTCGGCTCCTAATCCAGCAGTTTCAAGGCAAACAGTCCAAGGATAAGGAAAAAGAGTCAGACAGAGTCGAGGACAAGGAAGATAGCGATGACGGATACCCCCAAATCAATTCCACCCTGATGATTTTTGCTGATGTCGAAAGCAAAAGTCGACTGAAAGTCATCAACCGTGAGGTGAATATGGTTGCTCCGGCAACACACAGTTATCTGAAGTGGTCTCAGACTGCCATCACATTCGACCAGTCTGATCACCCTACGCACATTGCCACCCCTGGGAGGCAAGCTTTGGTGGTCGATCCGATTGTCGAAGGCACTCGACTGACCAAAGTCCTGATGGGTGGTGGCAGTGGCCTGAACATACTGTACACCGAAACTTTGAAAGGAATGGGCATTCCGATGTCCAGACTAAGTACCAATAACATGAGCTTCCACGGAGTCATTCCTGGCAAGAAAGCCGAATCACTCGGCCAGATTGCTCTTGATGTGGTTTTCGGCGATTCAAAGAATTACCGCAAGGAAAAGTTGACATTCGAGGTTGTGGACTTCCAAAGTGCTTATCATGCCATTTTGGGCAGGCCAGCTTATGCACACTTCATGGCTCGACCATGTTACGTGTACATCAAACTGAAGATGCCTGGCCCTAAAGGTCTAATCACTGTTACAGGCAACCGAAAGAAAGCAGAAGAGTGTTTTCAGAAAGGCTCAAAGATCGCTGATGCTCAGATGGCAGTGGTCGAGCTGCAAGAGTACCAAAAGACTGCCGATCCGAGTGAATTGCTACGAGCCAAGAAGCCTGCTTCAGAATCAGCTTTTCAGTCGTCCGGTGAAACAAAGCCAGTCCACATTCACCCGACCGACCCCGATGCTGCCCCGACTCACATCTCGACGACGCTCGACTCCAAATAGGAAGAAGTGCTTGTCCAGCTCCTCCGTGAGAACTGGGACATCTTCGCATGGAAGCCCTCTGACATGCCTGGAGTTCCCAGAGGGCTGGCTGAGCACCGTCTACGAGTCGACCCAAAATTCAAGCCTGTGAAGGAACATCTTCAACGGTCCGCCGTCCAGAAGAAGCAAGCCATTGGCGAGGAGGTAGCTCAGCTCTTAGCAATGGAGTTCATCCGAGAGATTTACCACTCCGAGTGGCTCGCCAATGTCGTCATGGTCCCCAAGAAGGACAAGTCACTTCGCATGTGCATTGATTTCAAACATATCAATCGGGCCTGCCCGAAAGATCATTTTCCTCTCCCTCGCATCGACCAAATAGTCTACTCGACTGCGGGGTGTGAGAGATTGTCTTTTCTAGATGCCTATTCCGGGTACCATCAGATCCGTCTGTATGGACCCGATGAGATCAAAACAACTTTCATCACTCCATTCGGATGCTTCTGTTACGTCACCATGCCGTTCGGCCTCAAGAACGCCGGAGCCACGTTCATGAGAATGATTCAGAAGTGTCTACTCACTCAAATCAGTCGGAATGTGGAGGCATACATGGATGATATTGTGGTCAAGTCACGGAAAGGTTCCGACCTGCGGGCTGACCTTGCTGAAACCTTTGCCAACCTCAGGAGGTATGATATCAAGCTCAATCCGTCAAAGTGCACGTTCGGAGTTCCAGGTGGAAAGTTACTCGGTTTTCTTGTTTCCGAATGGGGGATCGATGCCAATCCTGAAAAAGTTGGCACCATACTCCGGATGAAGCGTCCTGTACGCGTGCACGATGTCCAAAAGCTTACAGGCTGCTTGGCCGCTCTAAGTCGATTCATTTCTCATCTCGGTGAAAAGGCGTTGCCTCTTTACCGACTGATGAAGAAGTCTGACAAGTTCGAGTGGACTCCAGAAGCTGACGCAGCATTTGCAGAGCTCAAAGCTCTGCTCTCCACCTAGCCGGTGCTTGCTGCCCCAATCAGCAAAGAGCCTCTGCTGCTTTACATTGCAGCCACAGGACAAGTTGTCAGTACAGTACTTACGGTCGAGTGGGAAGAAGAAGGAAAGGCCTTCAGAGTTCAGCGCCCAGTCTATTATCTGTCTGAAGTTTTGATCCCTTCAAAACAAAGATACCCTCACTACCAGAAGCTTGTATATGGGATTTACATGACCACGAAGAAGGTTGCACATTACTTCTCTGACCACTCCATTACAGTCGTTAGTGACGCCCCACTGTCAAATATTCTGCATAACAGAGATGCAACTGGTCGAGTGGCCAAGTGGGCGATTGAACTCCTTCCCTTAGATATCAAGTTTGAAGCAAAGAAGGCTATCAAGTCCCAAGCAATCGCAGATTTCATCGCCGAGTGGATTGAACAGCAACTTCCGACTCAAGTTCACTCGGAGCACTGGACCATGTTCTTCGATGGATCTAAGATGCTGAATGGTTCCGGTGCTGGGGTAGTTCTAGTCTCCCGCCGAGGAGATAAGCTCAGATATGTTCTCCAGATTCACTTCGATTCCTCCAATAATGAAGCAGAATATGAAGCACTTTTGTACGGGTTGCGCATGGCCATTTCACTCGGCGTCCGTCGCCTCATGGTCTATGGCGACTTAGATTTGGTAGTTAATCAGGTGATGAAGGAGTGGGACGTCAGAAGTCCGGCTATGACTGGTTATTGCAATGCGGTGAGAAAGCTAGAAAAGAAATTCGAGGGGTTGGAGCTTCATCACATCCCCCGACTGAAAAATCAGGCAGCTGACGATTTGGCAAAGATAGGCTCCAAGAGAGAAGCCATTCCCAGCAACGTGTTCCTGGAGCACATTCACTCGCCGTCGGTCCAAGAAGATCCTTTTACAGAAGAAGCCCCGCAGCCGAAAAGTGCCACAGATCCGACTGAAATCGAAGTTCCTGCTGTGGTCGACCTAATCACGGAAGTCTTGGCAATCACTCCCGACTGGACAATACCGTACATCGCGTATATCCTAAGGAAAGAACTCCCAGAGGACGAGGAAGAGGCTCGACGGATCGTCCGCCGATCCAAGGCCTTCACAGTCATAAAGGGGCAGTTGTATAGAGAAAGCGCGACTGGAATTGGTTAGAAGTGCATAACACCAGAAGAGGGTCGTATAATTCTTGATGATATCCACTCGGGGACCTGTGGTCACCATGCGTCCTCTCGGACCATTGTGGCTAAAGCATACCGAGCGGGATTTTACTGGCCTAGAGAAAATGAGATGGCAAAAGAGATAGTCGACAAGTGTGGAGGGTGCCAGTTCTACTCCAACATGTCACACAAGCCTGCGTTAGCCCTGAAGACCATTCCACTCGTCTGGCCCTTTGCTGCTGGGGACTAGACATGGTTGGTCCACTGAGAACAGGTAGAAGTGGTTTCACTCATGTGCTTGTGGCAGTCGACAAGTTTACCAAATGGATTGAAGCTAAGCCTATCAAGAATCTTGATGCTTGCACTGCTATCAGTTTCGTCAGAGGACTAACATTCAGATATGGAGTCCTGCATAGCATCATCACTGACAATGGATCAAACTTCGATTCGGACAAGTTCAAAGCTTTTTGCGCCTCTCAAGGCACTCGAGTCGACTACGCATCGGTCGCCCATCCCCAGTCGAATGGACAAGCTGAAAGAGCAAATGGCCTGATTCTCAAAGGACTAAAGCCTTGCCTGATGCGTGATCTCAAGCACACGGCTGGTGCTTGGGTCGACGAGCTTCCGTCAGTTCTGTGGGGATTGAGGACCACCCCTAACCGGTCGACTGGAAGAACTCCATTCTTTCTGGTTTATGGAGCCGAAGTAGTTCTGCCAAGTGATCTTCTTCACAACGCGCCCCGAGTCGAGCTTTACACCGAAGATGAAGCAGAACAGGCCCGGCAAGACGCAGTCGACCTCCTAGAAGAAGAGAGGGAGATGGCCATGATCAGATCGACCATTTATCAGCAAGACTTGCGTCGATTCCACGCCCGGAATGTGAAGAGTCAAGCCTTCCAAGAAGGAGATTTGGTCCTCTGAGTGGATCAATAGAAACCACACAAGCTTGCTCCTGCTTGGGAAGGCCCCTTCATCGTCACATAGGTCCTCCACAATGGAGCGTATCACCTCTACAATGTTGATCGCCAGATCGACGAGCCATGAGCTTGGAATGCGGAACTACTCCGCCCCTATTACACTTGAGTTCTCCCTTGGACGAGATGTAATAAGAAAAATTTCTGCAGTTTATTTTTATCAAAGACAAGAGTGTTCCAATAATTGTTGTCACTTCTGTTTGCTTACGAAATCCCCCAGTGGGTGACTTAGCTGCGAATCCGTTTCGCCTAAGTTTGAAAAATCCTACCGAGTGGAGAGCGATCCTCCCACTCGGGGGCTTAGCTGCAGTCCAGCACTCGCCTAAGTTCTCTCACTTAGAGACTTAGCTGCAGTCCGGCACTCACCTAAGCTTGAAAAAATACTACCGAGTGGAGAGCGATCCTCCCACTCGGGGGCTTAGCTGCAATCCAGCACTCGCCTAAGTTCCCTCACTTAGAGACTTAGCTGCAGTCAGGCACTCGCATAAGTTTGAAAAAATCCTACCAAGTGGAGAGCAATCCTCCCACTCGGGGGCTTAGCTGCAGTCCAGTACTCGCCTAAGTTTGAAAAAATCCTACCGAGTGGAGAGCGATCCTCCCACTCGGGGGCTTAGCTGCAGTCCAGCACTCGCCTAAGTTCTCTCACTTAGAGACTTAGCTGCAGTCCGGCACTCGCCTAAGTTTGAAAAAATCCTACCATGTGGAGAGCGATCCTCCCACTCGGGGGCTTAGCTGCAGTCCAGCACTCGCCTAAGTTCTCTCACTTAGAGACTTAGCCGTAGTCCGACACTCGCCTAAGTTTGAAAAAATCCTACCGAGTGGAGAGCGATCCTCCCACTCGGGGGCTTAGCTGCAGTCTAGCACTCGCCTAAGTTCTCTCACTTAGAGACTTAGTTGTAGTCCGGCACTCGCCTAAGTTTGAAAAAATCCTACCGAGTGGAGAGCGATCCTCCCACTCGGGGGCTTAGCTGCAGTCCAGCACTCGCCTAAGTTCTCTCACTTAGAGACTTAGCTGCAGTCTGGCACTCGCCTAAGTTTGAAAAAATCCTACCGAGTGGAGAGCGATCCTCCCACTCGGGGGCTTAGCTGCAGTCCAGCACTCGCCTAAGTTCTCTCACTTAGAGACTTAGCTGCAGTCAGGCACTTGCCTTAGTTTGAAAAAATCCTACCGGGTGGAGAGCAATCCTCCCACTCGGGGGCTTAGCTGCAGTCTAGTACTCGCCTAAGTTTGAAAAAATCCTACCGAGTGGAGAGCAATCCTCCCACTCGGGGGCTTAGCTGCAGTCTAGTACTCACCTAAGTTTGAAAAAATCCTACCGAGTGGAGAGCAATCCTCCCACTCGGGGGCTTAGCTGCAGTCCAGTACTCGCCTAAGTTTGAGAAAATCCTACTGAGTGAAGAGCAAACCTCCCACTCGGGGGCTTAGCTGCAGCCCAGCGCTCGCCTAAGTGTTTAAAAATCCTACCGAGTGAGAGCAAACCTCCCACTCGGGGGCTTAGCTGCAGACCAGCGCTTGCCTAAGTACAGGACACAACCCAATCCGCAAGGACGACGAGGTGCAAATCGACTGCTACCTTCTCCTACGGAGCTGCACCACAAATACAAAAGTTATTTTGAGTGAAGATCGAGTTCCACTTGATGAATCATCCATGAAGATATTCAACGATAAATCCAATTCAGATAAGACCTAAAGGTCCCAGACCTCAGGCCAAAGCAATCGAGCCCTCAGCTCGACGGAGTTTAACGGTTACAAAATCCACTCGGCATTCCGAGGCAAATTTAAAGTGGAGCTCAAAAGTTTTTTACTCCTCAGGTGGAGGACTGGAAGGGGCGACGAACTCGTCCAAGTCGATCCCGTCTGCAATACGGGTGGCAGCAGCGATGAAAGTCTCCATGAAATCTTGAAAGTTGTCCTTCCTGGTATTGGCAACTTGGATGGCGGCCAGCTTCTCTTCTCGCGCCTCCTTGCAATGGACGCGGACCAGAGACAGAGCCACATCAGCGCCACACCGAGTAGAAGACTTCTTCCACTCCTGCACTCGGTCAGGGATTCCGTTAAGTCGAGTCATCAAAGACTCGAGATCATTTTGGAGCATAGCCTCTGGCCAAAGTGCCGGGTCGATCCGTGACATGGAAACCTTCAGTCGAGCCAAGTAGTCCACGACGCCGTCAATGCGAGATTCCAGTCAGAGCAGATTCATGGCAGCTTCATCTTTCACGGGAGAGTTGATTGGATCCAAACCTGTTTCTATCCGCCTAGTCTCCTCTTCAAAGTTCTGGCAAAGCTCTGCATACACGATCCAAGGATAAGTCAATTTTCATAGACTGAGTCGACACAAAAAAAACCAGTCGGAACTGAATGTGCACCTTCAAGCTTGATGTACAACTTCTTGGCGAGGCTCCTCAAGTAGCTCTCCAGGTCGTCCCTCCTGCGAGCGATGCCTTCCATCTTCTCGTTCAGGGTGAGGTTCTCCTTCTTCCAACGTGAACACTCCCTGTTGGCTTCATTCAGAGCGGTCTTCAGCTTGGTATTCTCTTCTTCTAAGTGGTCGACAGAAGCCAGCTTCTATACGGCCAGAGCGGTCTTGTCATCAGCCTCCTTACGGGCAGCAGCCAAGTCCTGATCCTTCTTCGCCAGAGTTTCGTTCAGTTTTTCTGCGAAGAAATGATGATCGAATCGGAAATAGCAAAAGGGTACTCAAGCCTAAAAACTAACCAGTCGACAAAATCGTCTTACCTGCGGCGCCGTCTCTGACCTTCTGCAGCTCTGTTCTGGCCAGCTCCAGATCAAGGTTCAGTTGAATCTTCTGCTTCTCCAACTCAGTATAGCGAGCTACAAGTTCGCAGGATTTCTGTAAAAGCAAAATCAGTCGACAGACGTCCAAGATAAGTTGCTTCCGAGTAACTAAGAGATAATGATGACGTTTCTAAGACCACAGCCGAATCAAAAACATTCGACAGTAGTCTCGGGGACTACACCCAGTGGGTGCACTCAGCGTGCCCCCACTGGTTCGACCAAAAAAAACAAAGAGAAAGAGAGAAAAAGTCGACTGCCCGCAGTCGACCGGATACAGTTCCACTCGACCTGGCCCGACCAAACCGAGTGAAGAAATACAGCTACAGCAACACAATGTAAAGACTACAGTCGACTGCCAGCAGTCCACCGTAGTCTCGGGGACTACACCCAGTGGGTGCACTTAGCGTGCCCCCACTCGTCCAAGGATTGGCAGACACACCCAGTGGGTGTACAGATATAGATACAAAAGATCTTCGGAAAAGAGACTCTTCAAACAGCATATCATAACAGTCCAAGTGTTGAGTCGACTGACCTGGACGTTGCTCTGAAGAGCCGAACTCGCGTCATAGGCTGCTTGGCTGGCCTCCCGAGCCATCTTCACTTGCTCCATCATGATCCCCGCCTGGTGTATAGCCTCCTTTGCAGCAGCCGCTTGGTCCTCAGGGACGGGGTACACAGCAAAAAGTGAAGGTGGATCCGCAGTCGACGCCGAAGGCCGCACGCTCGTCAGAGGAATGGCGAAAGTCACAGAAGCCCGAGTGGTGTCACCACCATCCCGAGCCATGGCCTCAGACGCCGGAGCAGGTTGGGGGGTCTTGTCAGCCGACGATCTCTTGTTCCTCCTCATTCTCAGCGGTTCGTTGTCGTCGTCATCTGGAAGGTCAATAACATGAGGAGGGGCTGCAAGAGAAACATTCAATCGACCAGAGTTGCAATAAATGATCAGTCGACTCAAAGCAGAACATCAGTAATCGTACCAGGGTTGGAGGTAACAGCATCCTCCATCTCTTGGTCGTCGTCCTTGGCGGAGACCTCAGAAGTAGCAGCGCTGCAAATCTCGAAAGTCAGTCAGTTGGCTCAATGAATCGACCAAGGATCTGTCCATGGTCGACGAAGGAAAGCAAGTTTTATTATTACCCGGAAATGGTAGGGACAGCTATCTTTATCTTGGGCAGAGCCTTGGGCGGCTTGGACAGCGTCGTGCGTGGGTGCTTGGGAACCTTCCCAGTCGGCGTAGGAGAAGAGGTCCGAGGGCGTTTTGACGACTGCCCAACAGAAGCAGTCGCCTTGCCACGTTCCCGCGCTAGGTCGTGTGTGTGCTTGGACCGCCCCTCTGGGCGAGGGGGTTCGACCTCCTCCTCCTCCTCTTCGCTGGAGTCGACGTTGTCGTCTCCCTCTCCTTCACCATCGGACTCCCACTCGCCTTGGTCGTCCCCACTCTCACCTCCGCTCGCCTCCCCTTCCTCAGTTGGCTCCTGAGCCCCGTTGGGCGTCGAGTACATCTCGGTGGTCGCCTGGAAAGCAATAGACAAGACGAAAGTCAATCGACCAACTCAAAGAAGACCAATGCAGAAAACAAGATTTCAGTCGGGAGCATAAAGACATACCTGGTCCACTTCATACGAGTTGTCGAGTGGAGTTACCCTCCTGGCTCCTCGGGGGTTGTCTTTGTTCCCCGTGATGCTCGACAGCCACCCCTCCAGCATCTCGTCGGTGACCTCCTCCGGGTGGATCCGAGTGGTGTCATCGAGACCCGAGTACAACCACATCGGGTGGTCACGGGCCTGGAGCGGTTGGATGCGTCTTTGGAGGAAGACCTCCATCAGGTCCATCCCAGTCACACCCTCACGGACAAGCTCGACCACTCGACCGGCCAACACATTGACTTGGGCCCTTTCCTCCGGCGTCACTTTCAGAGAAGCGGGTTTTTCAGCTCGGTCGAGGGAGAAAGGAGGAAGACCAGTCGACTGTCCTGGGGTCGCCTGGTCCTGACAGTAGAACCAGGTCGCCTGCCAACCACGGACCGACTCCGGGAAAGTAATGGATGGAAAACAGCTCGTCCCCCTCGTCTGGATCGCCAAGCCCCCACACAACTGGATCACCTGCGTCCTCTCGTCACTCGACTTGGCCTTCTTGACCGATTGAGAACGGCAGGTAAAGATGTGCTTGAAAAGTCCCCAATGGGGGCGGCAACCCAAGAAAGCCTCACACATGGAAATGAAAGCGGCAAGGTATACAATGGAGTTGGGAGTAAAGTGGTGGAGCTGCGCTCTGAAGAAGTTCAAGAAGCTCCGGAAAAAAGGATGGGGCGGCAGAGAAAACCCTCGGTCGATGTGGGTGGCTAGGAGCACGCACTCACCGTCGCGGGGTTGAGGTTCGATCTCTTCCCCCGGAAGACGCGCGGCTTCGTGGGGAATGACTCCCCCCTCGACCATGTCGTCGAGATCCTCTTGCTGGAGCACCGACGGCATCCAGTCGCCCTGGATCCAACCTTTGGGCAGAGCGGTCCTAGGGGAAGATCCGCCCCGAGCAGACCTCTTCCCTTTCCCCGCCGCCGCCGCCTTCTTCGCGTGCTCCAGAGCAATCGTCTTGCCTTTCATCATCGTCGCCGGCGAAATCTCGAACGGGCTTGCGGCGCTAGGGTGAGAACGAAGGTGGCGGAAGGACTTGCGAAGGGAGAGAGGAAGAAGAAAGAAGAAGGGAGCGCACTGTTTGGAAACCCCGAGCCGGCAACTTATAAGGGGCCGCTTCCGAGTGGCTGACTGGTAGGCCCGGGCTATCCAGTCAAATCCCGCAGCAGACGCGCGCGCAGTACGTGGCGAAAAAGGTGACGCGGGGATCGAGGAGCTTCCACTTTATCGCTTCCGATTATTACGGCCGCTCCCGTCCCGCGCGCTTCCCAAAATCCGAATCCTGCGACGTCCGCGGGCCACAGAACAACTTGTCAAAACAGGAGACCCTGATCGCGCCGGCGCTCAGTATGTCACAAGTAAAGAAATTCACTCGACGATAGGCCTGGAATGGATCAAGCCGACTGAAAGAGGTTGATAACATCGTCCGCGAAGATTGGCCCAAAACGAGGCACTCGTGTAGCCCAAAGAACCAGTCGGGAAGATCCCCAACTCTTTCCCCACTCTAACCTCGATCCATTCGGGGGCTAATGATGAAACTATGTACCTATGGTAGGGGCACAGACCCGTCCAAAGAGCCCTACCCAAGGACATCCCTAGAAGAAGTCACCTTTCAATCGACTTGAAGGTATCTCACTCGACGGGTCCAAGACACTCAACCAAGAAGCTACCACTCGACCATGAAGCTAGCCACTCGACCGCCAGGAGTTCTGAAGTCACTCCGCAGGCAAACGGTCGGCTATTAAGTAGTCTTTATGGTCATTGTAGCACTCTATTAGGGGCGTTACCAGTAACGTCCAACCTTAAATGTACCTTAAACCCTGCATTACTGAGGGCAGGAGAGGGTCGGCGAACTCTATATAAGCCACCCCCCTCCTCAGTATGAAGGGTTCGCACCCCTGTTATTCACACGCCAGTAATCCAGTCGACCGCCTCCGGGCACCGAGACGTAGGGCTGTTACTTCCTCCGCGAAGGGCCTGAACTCGTACATCTTGGTGTGTTTACAACTTCCCAATAGCTGAGATCTAGCCTCTCCATACATACCCCCCTACATCACTGTCAGAGTTAGAACCGCGACATGCCCCACCCCTCTGGGCGCGCCCCTGACCCTCGTGGCTACCCCGTAAGGTGGTTGATGCCCTTCTTTCGCCGCAAGAAAGCTAATATCCGGATAGAGATCGTGTTAAAATTTCAGCCCAATCGGAGTTACGGATCTCCGGGAATATAAGAAACGGTGAAAGGGTAGAATCTGAGAACGCAGAAGCAGAGAGAGACAGAGAGACAGATCCAATCTCGGAGGGGCTCTCGCCCCTCCCATGCCATGGAGACCAAGGACCAGAGGGGAAACCCTTCTCCCATCTAGGGAGGAGGTCAGGGAAGAAGAAGAAGGAGGGGGGCTCTCTCCCCCTCGCTTTTGGTGGCGCCGGAGTGCCACCGGGGGCCATCATCATCACCGCAATCTTCACCAACAACTTCACCGCCATCATCACTGATGTCTACTACACAACCTTCTTCTTGTAGACATTGTTGGGCCTCCAAGTGTAGAGGTTTGTAGGACAGTAGCAAATTTCCCTCAAGTGGATGACCTAAGGTTTATCAATCCGTGGGACGCGTAGGATGAAGATGGTCTCTCTCAAACAACCCTGCAACCAAATAAGAAAGAGTCTCTTGTGTCCCCAACACACCCAATACAATGGTAAATTGTATAGGTGCACTAGTTCGGCGAAGAGATGGTGATACAAGTGCAATATGGATGATAGATATGGGTATTTGTAATCTGAAAATATAAAAACAGCAAGGTAACTAATGATAAAAGTGAGCACAAACGGTATTGCAATGCTAGGAAATAAGGCCTAGGGTTCATACTTTCACTAGTGCAAGTTCTCTCAACAATAATAACATAATTGGATCATATAACTATCCCTCAACATGCAACAAAGAGTCACTCCAAAGTCACTAATAGCGGAGAACGAACGAAGAGATTATGGTAGGGTACGAAACCACCTCAAAGTTATCCTTTCTGATCGATCTATTCAAGAGTATGTAGTAAAATAACATGAAGCTATTCTTTCCGTTCAATCTATTGTAGAGTTCATACTAGAATAACACCTTAAGACACAAATCAACCAAAACCCTAATGTCACCTAGATACTCCAATGTCACCTCAAGTATCCGTGGGTATGATTATACGATATGCATCACACAATCTCAGATTCATCTATTCAAAACAACACAAAGTACTTCAAAGAGTGCCCCAAAGTTTCTACCGGAGAGTCAAGACAAAAATGTGTGCCAACCCCAATGCATAGATTCATGGGCGGAACCTGCAAGTTGATCGCCAGAACATACATCAAGTGGATCAATAGAATACCCCATTGTCACCACGGGTATCCCACACAAGACATACATCAAGTGTTCTCAAATCCTTAAAGACTCAATCCGATAAGATAACTTCAAAGGGAAAACTCAATCCATTACAAGAGAGTAGAGGAGGAGAAACATCATAAGATCCAACTATAATAGCAAAGCTCACGATACATCAAGATAGTATCACCTCAAGAACACGAAAGAGAGAGAGAGAGAGATCAAACACATAGCTACTGGTACATACCCTCAGCCCCGAGGGAGAACTACTCCCTCCTCGTCATGGAGAGCGCCGAGATGATGAAGATGGACACCGGAGAGGGATTCCCCACTTCGGCAGGGTGCCGGAACGGGTCTAAATTGGTTTTCGGTGGCTATGGAGGCTTCTGGCGACGGAACTCCCGATCTATTCTGCTCCCCGAAGTTTTTAGGGTATATGGGTATATATGGGAGGAAGAAGTATGTCGGTGGATCTCCGGGCTGTCCACGAGGCAGGGGGCGCGCCCAGGGAGTGGGCGCATCTCCCACCCTCGTGGGCAGCCCGAGACTCTCCTAGTCCATCTCCGATACTCCGTGGGCTTCTTCTGGTCCAAAAATAAGTTTCGTGAAGTTTCAGGTCAATTGGACTGCGTTTGATTTTCCTTTTCTGCGATACTCTAAAACAAGGAAAAACAGAAACTGGCACTCGGCTCTGGGTTAATAGGTTAGTCCCAAAAATAATGTAAAAGTGTTTAATAAAGCCCATAAACATCCAAAACAGATAATATAATAGCATGGAACAATCAAAAATTATAGATACGTTGGAGACGTATCAGCATCCCCAAGCTTAATTCCTACTCGTCCTCGAGTAGGTAAATGATAAAAATAGAATTTTTGATGTGGAATGCTACCTAACATATTTATCCATGTAATTCTCTTTATTGTGGCAAGAATATTCAGATCCATAAGATTCAAGACAAAAGTTTAATATTGACATAAAATAATAATACTTCAAGCATACTAACAAAGCAATCATGTCTTCTCAAAATAACATGGCCAAAGAAAGTTATCCCTACTGCTACCTCTTGAGCACTGCGTTGGTTTTCCCCGAAGAGGAAGGGATGATGCAGCAAAGTAGCATAAGTATTTCCCTCAGTTTTTGAGAATCAAGGTATCAATCCAGTAGGAGGCTACGCGCGAGTCCCTCGTACCTGCACAAAACAAATAAATCCTCGCAACCAACGCAAATAGGGTTGTCAATCCCTATAAGGCCACTTACGGGAGTGAGATCTGATAGATATGATAAGATAATACTTTTGGTATTTTTGTGATAAAGATGCAAAGTAAAATAAAGGCAAAGTAAATAGCAAAGGAAATAACTAAGTAGTAGGAGATTAATATGAGGAAGATAGACCCAGGGGCCATAGGTTTCACTAGTGGCTTCTCTCGAGAGCATAAGTATTCTACGGTGGGTGAACAAATTACTATTGAGCAATTGATAGAATTGAGCATAGTTATGAGAATATCTAGGTATGATCATGTATATAGGCGTCACGTCCGAGACAAGTAGACCGACTCCCGCCTGCATCTACTACTATTACTCCACTCATCGACCGCTATCCAGCATGCATCTAGAGTATTAAGTTAAAAACAGAGTAACGCCTTAAGCAAGATGACATGATGTAGAGGGATAGACTAATGCAATATGAAGAAAACCCCATCTTGTTATCCTCGATGGCAACAATACAATACGTGCCTTGCTGCCCCTACTGTCATTGGGAAAGGACACCGCAAGATTGAACCCAAAGCTAAGCACTTCTCGCACTGCAAGAAAGATCAATCTAGTAGGCCAAACCAAACTGATAATTCGAAGAGACTTGCAAATATAACCAATCATACATAAAAGAATTCAGAGAAGATTCAAATATTATTCATAGATAGACTTGATCATAAACCCACAATTCATCGATCTCAACAAACACACCGCAAAAAGAAGATTACATCGAATAGATCTCCACAACAGAGGGGGAGAACATTGTATTGAGATCCAAAAAGAGAGAAGAAGCCATCTAGCTACTAACTATGGACCCGTAGGTCTGAGGTAAACTACTCACACTTCATCGGAGGGGCTATGGTGTTGATGTAGAAGCCCTCCGTGATCGATGCCCCCTCCAGCGGAGCTCCGGAACAGGCCCCAAGATGGGATCTCGTGGATACAGAAAGTTGCGGCGGTGGAATTAGGGTTTTGGCTCCATCTCTGATCGTTTGGGGGTACGTAGGTATATATAGGAGGAAGGAGTACGTCGGTGGAGCAACAGGGGGCCCACGAGGGTGGAGGGCGAGCCTGGGGGGGTAGGCGCGCCCCCTACCTCATGGCCTCCTCTTTTCTTTCTTGACGTAGGATCCAAGTCTCTCGGGTCTTGTTCGTTGAGAAAATCACGTTGCCGAAGGTTTCATTCCGTTTGGACTCCGCTTGATATTCCTTTTCTTTGAAACCCTAAAACAGGCAAAAAACAACAATTCTGGGCTGGGTCTCCGGTTAATAGGTTAGTCCCAAAAATAATATAAAAGTGGATAATAAAGCCCAATAATGTCCAAAATAGTAGATAATATAGCATGGAGCAATCAAAAATTATAGATACATTGGAGACGTATCAAGCATCCCCATGCTTAATTCCTGCTCGTCCTCGAGTAGGTAAATGATAAAAATAGAATTTTTGATGTGGTGTGCTACTTGGCATAATTTTAATGTAATTCTTCTCAATTGTGGTATGAATATTCAGATCCGAAAGATTCAAGACAAAAGTTCATATTGACATAAAAATAATAATACTTCAAGCATACTAACTAAGGAATTATGTCTTCTCAAAATAACATGGCCAAAGAAAGTTCATCCCTACAAAATCATATGGTTTAGTCATGTTTCATTTTCGTCACACAAGAATGCTCTCATCATGCACAACCCCGATGATAAGCCAAGCAATTGTTTCACATTTTAGTAATCTCAAACCTATAAACTTTCATGCAATATATGAGCGCGAGCCAAGGACATAGCACTATGGGTGGAATAGAATATAATGAGGGGGGTTATGTGGAGAAGACAAAAAAGGAGAAAGTCTCACATCAACGAGGCTAATCAATGGGATATGGAGATGCCCACCGATTGATGTTAATGCAAGGAGTAGGGATTTCCATGCAACGAATGCACTAGAGCTATAAATGTATGAAAGCTCAATAAAAGAAACTAGTGGGTGTGCACCCAACTTGCTTGCTCACGAAGACCTAGGGCACTTGAGGAGGCCCATTGTTGGAATATACAAGCCAAGTTCTATAATGAAAAATTCCCACTAGTATATGCAAGTGACAAAACAAGAGACTCTCTAACATGAAGACTAAGGTGCTACTTTGAAGCACAAGTGTGGCAAAGGATAGTAACATTGTCCCTTCTCTCTTTTTCTCTCATTTTTTCGGGCCTTCTATTTTTTATATGGCCTTTCTCTTTTTTTGGGCCTTATTTTCTATGGCATTTCTCTATTTTTTTCTCACTTGGGACAATGCTCTAGAAAATGATGATCATCACACTTCTATTTATTTACAACTCAATGATTACAACTCGATACTAGAACAAAAGATGACTCTATATGAATGCCTCTGGCGGTGTACCGGGATATGCAATGGACCAAGAGTGACATTTATGAAAGAATTATGAACGGTGGCTTTGCCACAAATACTATGTCACCTACATGATCATGCTAAGGAATATGACAATAATGAATGTGTCATGATGAACGGAATGATGGAAAGTTGCATGGCAATATATCTCGGAATGGCTATGGAAATGCCATAATATGTAGGTATGGTGGCTGTTTTGAGGAAGATATAAGGATGTTTATGTGTGAAAGAGCGTATCATATCACGGGGTTTGGATGCACCGGCGAAGTTCGCGCCAACATTAGTCATAAAGAGGCTAGCAATGCACGGTACCGAAGAGGCTAGCAAGGATGGAAGGGTGAGAGTGCGTATAATCCATGGACTCAACATTAGTCATAAAGAACTCACATACTTATTGCAAACATCTACAAGTCATCAAAAACCTCGGTACTACGTGCATGCTCTTAGGGGGATAGATTGGTAGGAAAAGACCATCGCTCGTCCCCGACCACCACTCATAAGGAAGACAATCAAATAACACCTCATGTTTCAAATTTGTTGCATAACATTTACCATATGTGCATGATACGGGACTTGCAAACTTCAACACAAGTATTTCTCAATTTCACAACTACTCAACTAGCATGACTTTGATATTATTACCTCCATATCTCAAAACAATCATCAAACATCAAACTTCTCTTAGTATTCAAAACACTCTTAAGAAAATTTTACTAATCTTGAACACCTAGCATATTAGGATTTTAAGCAAATTACCATGCTATTAATATTATCAAAATAATCTAAGTGAAGCATGAGAGATCAATAGTTTCTATAAAACAAATCCACCACCGTGCTCTAAAAGATATAAGTGAAGTACTAGAGCAAAACTATATAACTCAATAGATATAAGCGAAGCACATAGAGTATTCTAACAAATTCCAAATCATGTATGGCTCTCTCAAAAGGTGTGTACAGCAAGGATGATTGTGGTAAACTACAAAGCAAAGACTCAAATCATACAAGACGCTCCAAGTAAAACACATATCATGTGACGAATAAAAATATAGCTCCAAGTAAAGTTACCGATAGAAGTAGACGAAAGAGGGGATGCCTTCCGGGGCATACCCAAGCTTTGGCTTTTAGGTGTCCTTAGATTATCTTGGGGGTGCCATGGGCATCCCCAAGCTTAGGCTCTTGCCACTCCTTGTTCCATAATCCATCAAATCTTTACCCAAAACTTGAAAACTTCACAACACAAAACTTAAAGTAGAAAATCTCGTGAGCTCCATTAGCGAAAGAAAATAAAAGACCACTTCGAGGTACTGTAATGAACTCATTATTTATTTATATTGGTGTTATACCTACTGTATTCCAACTTCTATATGGTTTATAAACTATTTTACTAGCCACAGATTCATCAAAATAAGCAAACAACACACGAAAAACAGAATCTGTCAAAAACAGAACAGTCTGTAGTAATCTGTAGCTAGCGCAAGATCTGGAACCCCAAAAATTCTAAAATAAATTTCTGGACGTGATTAATTTACCTATTAATCATCTGCAAAAAGAATTAACTAAATATCACTTTCCAAATAAAAATGACAGCAGTTCTCGTGGGCGCTAAAGTTTCTGTTTTTCTACAGCAAGTTCAACAAGACTTTCCCCGAGTCTTCCCAACGGTTCTACTTGGCACAAACACTAATTAAACACAAAAAACGCAACCAAAACAGAGGCTAGATAAATTATTTATTACTAAACAGGATCAAAAATCAAGGAATAAAAATAAAATTGGGTTGCCTCCCAACAAGCGCTATCGTTTAACGCCCCTAGCTAGGCATAACAAGCAAGAATAGATCTAGGTATTGCCATCTTTGGTAGGCAATCCATAAGTGGCTCTCATAATAGATTCATAAGGTAATTTAATTTTATTTCTAGGAAAGTGTTCCATGCCTTTCCTTAATGGAAATTGGAATCTAATATTTCCTTCCTTCATATCAATAATTGCACCAATCGTTCTAAGGAAAGGTCTACCAAGAATAATATGACATGAAGGATTGCAATCTATGTCAAGAATAATAAAATCTATGGGCACATAATTCCTATTTGCAACAATAAGAACATCATTAATTCTTCCCACAGGTTTCTTAATAGTGGAATCCGCAAGGTGCATGTTTAGAGAGCAATCATCAAAATCACGGAAACCTAACAAATCACACAAAGTCCTTGGAATCGTGGAAACACTAGCACCCAAATCACACAAAGCATAGCATTCATGATCTTTAATTTTAATTTTAATAGTTGGTTCCCACTCATCATAGAGTTTTCTAGGGATAGAAACTTCCAATTCAAGTTTTTCTTCATAAGATTGCATCAAGGCATCAACGATATGTTTAGTAAACGCTTTATTTTGACTATAAGCGTGAGGAGAATTTAGCATAGATTGCAACAAGGAAATACAATCAATCAAAGAGCAATTTTCATAGTTAAATTCCTTGAAATCCATAATGGTGGGTTTAGCAACATCTAGGGTTTTAATTTCTTCAATCCCACTTTTATCAATTTTAGCATCAAGATCAACAAATTCCGAATTCTTGGAACGCCTTCTGGGTAAAGGTGGATCATATTCAGTCCCATTATTATCAAGATTCATATTGCAAAACAAAGATTTAATAGGGGACACATCAATAACTTTTAGATCTCCATCTTTATTTTCATAGGAACTAGAAGAACACGCTCTTATAAAGGCATCTTTCTTAGCACGCATCCTAGCGGTTCTTTCTTTGCACTCATCAATGGAAATTCTCACGGATTTGAGAGACTCATTGATATCATGCTTAGGTGGAATAGATCTAAGTTTCAAAGAATCAACATCAAGAGAAATTCTATCAACGTTCCTAGCCAAATCATCAATCTTAAGCAATTTTTCTTCAATCATAGCATTAAAATTATTTTGTGAAGTAATAAATTGTTTAATATTAGATTCAAAATCAGAGGGCATCTCATTACAATTTCCATAAGAATTGTTGTAGGAATTACCATAATTATTAGAGGGATTACTAGGATAAGGCCTAGGGTTGAAATTTCCTCTATGCGCGATGTTACCAAAATTGTTCCTACCAACAAAATTCACATCCATAGATTCATTATTATTCTCAATCAAAGTAGACAAGGGCATATCATTAGGATTAGAAGAAACACTCTTATTAGCAAATAATTTCATAAGTTCATCCATCTTTCCACTCAAAACATTAATTTCTTCTATCGCATGCACCTTTTTATTAGTAGATCTTTCAGTATGCCATTGAGAATAATTAACCATAATATTATCTAGGAGTTTAGTAGCTTCTCCTAAAGTGATTTCCATAAAAGTGCCTCCCGCAGCCGAATCTAAAAGATTTCTAGAAGCAAAATTCAATCTGGCATAAAAATTCTGAACAATCATCCACAAATTTAAACCATGAGTAGGGCAATTACGTATCATTAATGTCATTCTCTCCCAATCTTGTGCAACATGTTCATGATCAAGTTGCTTAAAATTCATAATATCGTTTCTAAGAGAGATGATCTTAGCGGGAGGAAAATACTTAGAGATAAAAGCATCTTTGCACTTATTCCATGAATCAATACTATTTTTAGGCAAAGACGAAAACCAAGTTTTAGCACGATCTCTAAGCAAAAAAGGAAATAGCTTCAATTTAACAATATCATCATCCACATCTTTCTTCTTTTGCATGTCACACAAATCAACGAAGCTATTTAGATGGCTAGTGGCATCTTCACTAGGAAGGACGGAAAACGGATCTTTCATGACAAGATTCAACAAAGAAGCATTAATTTCACAAGATTCAGCATCGGTAAGAGGAGCAATCGGAGTGCTAAAAAATCATTGTTGTTCGTATTCGTGAAGTCACACAATTTAGTATTATCTTGAGCCATCGTGACTAGCAAGCAAACTAGCACACAAGCAAACAAAAAGTAAGCGGGCAAAAAGAGGCAAATAGAGAAAGAGAGGGAGGATAGAGAGAGAGGGCAAATAAAACGGCAAGGGTGAAGTGGGGGAGAGGAAAACGAGAGGTAAATGGCAAATAATGTAATGAGGGAGATAAGGGTATGTGATGGGTACTTGGTGAAGGAAATATGCCCTAGAGGCAATAATAAAGTTATTATTTATTTCCTTATATCATGATAAAAGTTTATTATTCATGCTAGAATTTTATTAACCGGAAACATAATACATGTGTGAATACATAGACAAACAGAGTGTCACTAGTATGCCTCTACTTGACTAGCTCGTTAATCAAAGATGGTTATGATTCCTAACCATGGACAAAGAGTTGTCATTTGATTAATGGGATCACATCATTAGTTGAATGATCTGATTGACATGACCCATTCCATTAGCTTAGCACCCGATCGTTTAGTATGTTGCTATTGCTTTCTTCATGACTTATACATGTTCCTATGAGATTATGCAACTCCCGTTTGCCGGAGGAACACTTTGTGTGCTACCAAACGTCACAATGTAACTGGGTGATTATAAAGGTGCTCTACAGGTGTCTCCAAAGGTACATGTTGGGTTGGCGTATTTCGAGATTAGGATTTGTCACTCCGATTGTCGGAGAGGTATCTCTAGGCCCTCTCGATAATGCACATCACTGAAGCCTTGCAAGCATTGCAAATATTGATTTAGTTGCGGGATGATGTATTACGGAACGAGTAAAGAGACTTGCCGGTAACGAGATTGAACTAGGTATGGGATACCGACGATCGAATCTCGGGCAAGTAACATACCGGTGACAAAGGGAACAACGTATGTTGTTATGCGGTCTGACCGATAAAAGATCTTCGTAGAATATGTGGGAGCCAATATGAGCATCCAGGTTCCGCTATTGGTTATTGACCGGAGACATGTCTCGGTCATGTCTACATTGTTCTCGAACCCGTAGGGTCCGCACGCTTAAGGTTACGATGACAGTTATATTATGAGTTTATACATTTTGATGTACCGAAGTTTGTTCGGAGTCCAAGATGTGATCACGGACATGACGAGGAGTCTCGAAATGGTCGAGACATAAAGATTGATATATTGGAAGCCTATGTTTGGATATCGGAAGTGTTCCGGGTGAAATCGGGATTTTACCGGAGTACTGGGAGGTTACCGGAACCCCCGGGAGGTATATGGGCCTTAGTGGGCCTTAGTGGAAGAGAGGAGAGGTGGCCATAGATGGGCCGCGCGCCCCTCCCCCCCTTGGTCCGAATAGGACAAGGAGAGGGGGCCGGCCCCCCTTCCTCCTCTCTCTCCTCTTTTCCCCCCTCCGCGAATCCTATTCCAACTAGGAAAGGGGGGGAGTCCTACTCCCGAAGGGAGTAGGACTCGTCCTGGCGCGCCTCCTCTTGGCCGGCCAGCCCCCCCCTTTGAGCCTTTATATACGGAGGCAAGGGGCACCCCTAGAGACACAAGTTGATCCACGTGATCATATTCTTAGCCGTGTGCGGTGCCCCCTTCCACCATAGTCCTCGATAATATTGTAGCGGTGCTTAGGTGAAGCCCTGCGACGGTATAACATCAAGATCGTCACCACGCCGTCGTGCTGACAGAACTCTTCCCCGACACTTTGTTGGATCGGAGTCCGGGGATCATCATCGAGCTGAACGTGTGCTAGAACTCGGAGGTGCCATAGTTACGGTGCTTGATCGGTCGGGTCGTGGAGACGTACGACTACATCAACCATGTTAACGCTTCCGTTGTCGATCTACAAGGGTACGTAGATCACACTCTCCCCCTCTCGTTGCTATGCATCACCATGATCTTGCGTCTGCGTAGGAAATTTTTTGAAATTACTACGAAACCCATCACTTGGTATGTTGACTTTTGCGTAGACCTCCCCGGCAACGGCGCCAGAAATCCTTCTTGCTACCTCTTGAGCACTGCGTTGGTTTTTTGAAAGAGGAAGGGATGATACAGCAAAGTAGCATAAGTATTTCCCTTAGTTTTTGAGAACCAAGGTATCAATCCAGTAGGAGGCTACGCGCGAGTCCCTCGTACCTGCACAAAACAAATAAATCCTCGCAACCAACGCAAATAGGGGTTGACAATCCCTATAAGGCCACTTACGAGAGTGAGATCTGATAGATATGATAAGATAATATTTTTTGGTATTTTTGTGATAAAGATGCAAAGTAAAATAAAGGCAAAGTAAATAGCAAAGTAAATAACTAAGTAGTAGGAGATTAATATGATGAAGATAGACCCGGGGGCCATAGTTTCACTAGTGGCTTCTCTCGAGAGCATAAGTATTCTACGGTGGGTGAACAAATTACTGTTGAGCAATTTACAGAATTGAGCATAGTTATGAGAATATCTAGGTATGATCATGTATATAGGCATCACGTCCGAGACAAGTAGACCGACTCCTGCCTACATCTACTACTATTACTCCACTCATCGACCGCTATCCAACATGCATCTAGAGTATTAAGTTAAAAAACAGAGTAACGCTTTTAGCAAGATGACATGATGTAGAGGGATAGACTCATGCAATATGAAGAAAACCCCATCTTGTTATCCTCGATGGCAACAATACAATACGTGCCTTGCTGCCCCTACTGTCACAGGGAAAGGACACCACAAGATTGAACCCAAAGCTAAGCACTTCTCCCATTGCAAGAAAGATCAATCTAGTAGGCCAAACCAAACTGATAATTCGAAGAGACTTGCAAAGATAACCAATCATACATAAAAGAATACAGAGAAGATTCAAATATTATTCATAGATAGACTTGATCATAAACCCACAATTCAACGTCTCAACAAACACACCGCAAAAAGAAGATTACATCGAATAGATCTCCACAATAGAGGGGGGAACATTGTATTGAGATCCAAAACGAGAGAAGAAGCCATCTACCTACTAACTATGGACCCGTAGGTCTGAGGTAAACTACTCACACTTCATCGGAGGGGCTATGGTGTTGATGTAGAAGCCCTCCTTGATCGATGCCCCCTCCGGCGGAGCTCCGGAACAGGCCCCAAGATGGGATCTCGTGGATACAAAAACTTGCGGCGATGGAATTAGGGTTTTGGCTCCATCTTTGATCGTTTGGGGGTACGTAGGTATATATAGGAGGAAAGAGTACGTTGGTGGAGCAACAGAGGGCCCACAAGGGTGGAGGGCGCGCCTGGGGGGGGGGGGGTAGGCGCGCCCCCTACCTCGTGGCCTCCTCTTTTCTTTCTTAATGTAGGGTCCAAGTCTCACGGGTCTTGTTCGTTGAGAAAATCACGTTCCCGAAGGTTTGATTCCGTTTGATATTCCTTTTCTTCGAAACCCTAAAACAGGCAAAAAACCAGCAATTCTGGGCTGGGCCTCCGGTTAATAGGTGTCGGTGTACTAGAGTAGGGGTACCCTTGTACCCCGAACTTGTGCACGGGCAGTCGCAGCGTCCCGCGGCAAGGCCTGCCAGGCCACCGCCAAGACTCCCCGTGGTCCCCCTGAAGACCATTCAAGAACAAAGTACTCAAGACAAGACCCCGGCAAGAGGAGCTTGCCAGGAAGAAGGCAAGACCCCGGCAAGAGGAGCTTGCCGGGAAGGCCATCAGAAGCGTCCCAAGGCCCTGGCAAGAGGCGCTTGCCGGGAAGGCCGTTCGAGGCATTCCAAGGAACTTGCCGCAGCGCGCTACGCGCCCCGGCAAGGCCCGGTGAGTGACAAGCTCCCGGAAGCGACAAGTCGACGACCACGGCAAGGCGCTTGCCGCGGCAAGCCCCCACTCCATGCTCGCGCTCCAGCACATCCACCCACGTGTCGCTCCGGGGCCCCTCCCAAGTGCACGTGGCAGGAGGCTGTGCAGCTAGGGGCGTGCGGTGGCACGCAGGCGCTGACAAGACAACCACCGTGGCAAGACGGTGGTGTCCCTAGCGGTCCCTTTCGGTGCTGTCTAGGCGACACAGACGGGCATTTAATGCCCTTGTCCCCTGCCGTCAGGGTTAGGTATGATAACACTATAGCAGCTAGCTGTGCCTACTACAGCACCTAGCTGTGCCTACCCACGGCACCCTTTCCATTTTTGCCCTTGGCCCCCGTTGCTCTATGTCGGTAACCCCTTGAGTATAAAAGGAGGCCCGTGTGCAACGTAGACGGGGTCGGCCACCTCGAGAGCCCTCGCGAGGTTTAGCATTTCCACACTCACGCTCGCCCTCGCTCCCGAGCGAGAGATCAATACCAATCCACAAAGCAGGAGTAGGGTTTTACCCATCCTTGCGGCCCGAACCTGGGTAAATCGCTCGTGTGTTTCACCTCGATTTACCCCTCGCACGACCAACCGCCCGCTTGCTTCGCCTCGATCTGCTCTTTGCGCAACCTCCGTCCCCCGCCGAACCAAAAGGGACCCGGTTCGCCGGTCCCATAGGTGCCCGTGGATCAGAAACCCCGGCATCTCTGGCGCGCCAGGTAGGGGGCGTCGAAGTTGTGTGAATCAGATCTGGCGTTCTTGCGAGCTAGATCTTCAACTTCTTCATCGATCTTCACCATCTTCATCAACATGCCGCCGAAGAAGAAAGTTTCGGAGGCAGCTGCTCCGTCCGGCCGAGCCCCCCACCGCCGGAGCAAACGGACGGTGGGGCAGGCGCCAGCGGAAGGGCACGCATCGACGAGGGAAATCTTGGTGCTGCCAGGTCCCAGGACAAGGCTGCGCTGCCCATCGGCGGCGTGGCCGGCTCCCACAACGACCGGGCGCACTCCAAGACCTCGGCGTCCGTGCATGCACCGCGCCCATCTCAGGGGGCGCGGGACCGGCAGCGTCATGGAACCCACGGTACCATGCGCTCGCTGGATCAGGATCGAGCTGGTGGATCTCGGAGCGCCCAAGGTCACCATGCACGTCAACACACCCAGAACAGATAAGTTGCCAAAGCCTGAGCAACCAGATCTCTAATTTTTGAGTTACCTCCCCTGGATCGGCTCACCTTGTATGAAAAGCCTGTGCGCGGAGGAGCCGACTCGTAGCTGGCTGCGCACTTGTGTTGTTTCGAGCTTGCTCAACAACATTAGGTGAGCTGCGGCTGGTTGCTACACTAGCCGCGCCCTTGCATTGTTTCGAGCCTGCTCAACAACGTAAGTTAGCTGCGGCTAGTTGCTACACTAGCCGCGCCCTTACTTTGCTTCGAGCCCCGCTCATCAACTTAAGTGAGCTGCAGCTGGCTGCGACAAGGTTTCTTGCCGGTAGCGGCACTGCCAGTTCTGCGCTCAGCGCTCGCGGTCTGGATGCCTGCGCCGGCAAGTTCCCTAAAAGCGTATGGTAAAAACATACAAAGTTGACGCCGGAATGGGAAGGCCCTTACCGGGTGAAACGAGTCACTGGGCCCGGCGCCGGCCGCCCAGAGACCGAAGATGGCATCCCAGTGAGCAACTCCTGGAGCATCGAGCATCTTCGTGAGTTTTACCCGTAAGGCGCGGTTGCCGGAACCCGTTCCGGCAACCACCTCTTGTACAAAGTCTTGCCGCCGTTGCATGTAATCCTTTGTACAAGGCCGGGCGCAGATCCCGTGCGCAGCAGAGCCCGCGTGCTCCGCACATTTTGTCGATTTTATGCTTTCTAATTTCTGGCATATATGATCTGACATTTGTGCAGCACCAACACCACGGCAAGCGTTGACGAGCTGCTAGGCTCTCTATCTTTATTTTCTCTTCTTTCTTTTCTTCCTTCTTCCAAGGAAAGAAAGGATCCCCCGCCCACAAGTTTGCCGGGGAGAAAGGGGAGAAGAGAAGGGTATGGACCAGGCGTCGTTCAAGAATTTCGTCTTGCTGGGAAGCAAACAACAGAAAAGCTAAGTTGCCAAAGTTTGAGCAGCCAAATATTTTAAATTCCAAGTTATCTCCCTTGAACGACTGCACTTTGTATGGGAAACCTGTGCGCGGAGGAGCCAACTCGTAGCTGGCTGCGCACTTGCGTTGTTTCGAGCTCGCTCAACAACATTAGGTGAGCCGCGGCTAGTTGCTACACTAGCCGTGCCCTTGCATCGTTTTGAGCCTGGTCAACAACGTAAGTTAGCTGCGGCTAGTTGCTACACTAGCCGCGCCCTTACTTTGCTTCGAGCCCCGCTCAGCAACTTAAGTGAGCTGCAGCTGGCTGCGACAAGGTTTCTTGTCGGTAGCGGCACCGCCAGTTCCGCGCTCAGCGCTCGCGGACCGGATGCCTGCACCGGCAAGTTCCCTAAAAGCGTAGGGCAAAAACATACAAAGGGAGGAGTCAAGTAAAGGGAATAACATTGCAATGGCTATCCAGAAGAAAATTATATTACAAGATAGCTTGTCGCAGCTCTAATAAATGTTTTCTATAACATAGCTAGCAGCGACAAGGAAAGAAGGAAGCCGACGACCTAGTCGACGCGGTCGCCCTCGACCCTCTTGATCCCGCTCACCTTGTCCACAATGGGTGCGACAAGGGCCTTGAGCTCTTCCTGATCGATATCAGGCGGCAAGGATCTGAGGACGTTGTGGAGGCGGAGGCCTGGATTGCGGAAGGCCACCTTCATCAACACCTTCTGAAGGGCTCCCGCACAGATCTCGCGCGACTCGTTGGCCAGCCGCTTCGGGATCTCATCCCGGAGCCGCTGGAGCGCCGTCGCCACGCCTTGGAAGAACATAGTGAGCTTGGCGCTAGGTTGGTGGTTTTCGTCGGAGGAGTACCCGAAGTCCTCCACCCCCAGCTGCGCCAGCTCCTTGTCGATGTCCCCGGCGGCGTTCACAAGGCTCTCTGTCCAGTGCTCCACCGTATCCCTAAAGGCGTTTTGGGTGGTGGCAGCACTCTCCAGCAACGCCTTGTCGGCATCGATCTCCTTCTTCAAGGCCGCCTCCCGCTCCTTGGCGCCGTCCAGCGCCTTGGTCAAAGCGACCAGCCTCGACTCGAGGGCGGCGTTGGAGTCCTTGGCGGCGCTGAGCTCTTCGCCATATGCTTTGCGGTCAGCCTCCAACTGCACCACCTTCATCTCCAGCACCTTTTTGGCGGCCTCGGCAGCAGCGGCAGCGTCCTCCGCTTGCTTGAGGGCTCCGCCCAGCTTCTCCTCGCGCGCGGTGAGCTCCTCCTCGTGAGTATCGAGGTTGACCTTCCGCTGCGCCTGCTCGCCCACTTCCGCGGCTAGCTTCATGGCGGCAAGTCGCTGCAGCTCTTCGGCTTCGGCCTTCTCGAGGAGAAAGGCCTTCTTCGCCTCAGCGAGCTGCTCCCGCTCCTCCGCCAAGGATCGGACGGCTTCCCGGTGGAAACTCGCGAGCTCGTCTGCGCGCTTCTCAATGTCTGCTCCCGCCTTCGCGACAAGCGCCTCGCGGGACTCCAGCTTGGCTTGTCGCGCGCGGTAGAGCGACATCAACCTGCGTAGTAGCCGCTCCTCTTCGGGCTCGTTGCTACTGCTGCTTGGCGTATCGACCAGCTTCAGACCCGCAGAGGCAAGCACTTCCCCGTCGAAGACCTCCCCCTCGACCGGCGCCCTGGAGCTTGATGCCCAGGGGAGGTTGATGAAGACGCCTTCGCCGACTTTCAAGTAAACGCCCGGCTGGGGCTCCTCGATGCTTGGCGCTGCGGCTTCGGCGGACGGGACGCCGGTCGGCGCAGCGCCTGGCGCTCCTGCGGCCTCTGGGCCGTCAGTACGATCGCCAGACCCCTCGCCAGCCGCCGCGGCACCAGCCTTGGCGGCCTCGACGCCGGCGGCGTCTCCAGCACCGGAAGCTTCGTCGGCGGCGGCCTCTCTCTCCATCTGCTCCCCAGCGGATGGATCTGACGGCCGGCCAAGGGGAGAAGAGTCAAGCAAAATCCAGCAAAAACTCAAGAAGGTCAGAAGAAGAGCCCAAGGGAAATTTTGAAGCAAGAAGATTACCTGCGCTGGGCTCAGTGGCCATGGTCTCTGCCGCTGGGGAGATGCTGGCGCCGTCCCTTGGCGGAGAGCTTCCCCTTGCCGGAGAGCCACCCCCTGCCGGAGAATCTCTTGCCGGAGAATTTTCCCTGGGCGGCGTAGTTGAAGCAGATGGCATGCCAGGGGCTGTCTCCGGACGCTCCTGGTGAGGCTGCTCTGCTCCTGCGCAAGTCAGCAAGCATATATCAGCAAAGACAAGTACCCATGCGTGACGCCCCGCGGCAAATAGTTCACACGCTTACGCTGGGGGCTGCCATGGAGGAAAGTCGCCAGGTCCGGCAAGGTTGTCTCGGGCGCGCCACCTGTTGTCGCAGTGGGCACGTCCTCAACGATGACCACCGGGGCCTTAGCTCTCTTTGCCGCTCTCTGGGCCAGAGTCCTAAAGAATAGGCTTAGGGAAAAGCAATTGAGAAGCAAGAACAACAGCAAAAACCGAAGAAATGCGAGTGCAGCAAGAAAAGCTTACTCTTCTTCATCCTCCTCGTCGGAGCTCAGCACGGAGAAGTCGAAGCCCGGCGCGCTCCCAGAGCGAGGAGGCGGAGGAGAAGCTTCCCTTGGCCGCTTAGCGGGAGCAGTGGTGGCGGTCTGAGAAGACCCCGCTCCGGCTGTCGGCGCGGCACGGGAAGTAGCAGGGACCGAAGCGGCGGTCCGGCTAGACCCCGCTCCAGTTGCCGTCGTAGCATGAGGCGCTCCCGCGGCAACGGTGTTTGCCGCGGTCGAGCGCGTCACCCGGCGTGGCGACTGTTGACTCGCTTGCTGCCCCGCCTCGTCGGCAACCTTGTGGAGACGCCTCCTGGGCGGTGCTGGGGGCTCCGCTTCTGGTGGGCTGTCCGGAGGCAAGGAGGAAGAGGAGTCGACTTGCCGCGAGCTGCCCGTATCTTTGGTAGGCTCGCTCGGCTCAGCACCTTGCCCGGCAAGCCCCTCCTTGCCGGCTGACTCCCCTTGCTCGCCGCAGTTCGCCACTTCTGCCGCGTCTGCTTCCGCGGTGGTGAACCCAAACTCGCCCGCGGCTGCGGCTGCCACCGCCTCCTCCAGCCTGGTGGCGATACGCGCCATCTCCACGTCAGTGGTGTCGCGAGTGAGGCCGTGTTTCTCGTCGGGGCGGACGGCCACTTCCACCAAGTTGTCGAAGAAGTGCTGCACGACCTCGTCGGCAGGCTCCTGCCAAGTTGGCACAATCCCGTGCGAGTCGCATTCCGGCATCATTGCACGGATGCGATCGAGCGCGGAGTTGTTGCACAAGGGCACGACGCCCCCCGGCAACCTGAACACCTCGGGATGCTGGGGGTCATACCTGAACAGCTCCTGCAGCATCGCGTGGAGTTCCAGAACTGTGAAGTTGTAGTTGAGGCCCGGCCGCAGCCTCATAATGTCTGCCGCGTTCTTGAACTCCCAAGTTGGCCTCCCCCGCTCTTGCAGGGGGGCGATGCGGCAGCGAAGGAAATCTGCGCCAACCGCGCCGACAGTGAGCCCGGCATTCCGGAGACGCAGGATCCTAGTGACGGCGATCCCCAGCCTGTCGTCCTCCGGGGCCAGGTCGCTCCATTCGTCGCCGTGTGCCACCGGGGTTTGGCGCCGGGCGGTGAAGGGCTGCGGACTCTCCTCGACAATCCAGCACCAGTCAGCCCTCCACTCCTCCCACTTGCCGTGGAACTCTCCCTCCAGATAGGTCTCCTTCTTGCCGGGCCTCGAGATCCAGGCGATCCCGCTGGATAGAGGCTCTCCTCTCTCTACTCGAGGAGTGAAGAAATGGCGGAAGAGGGCCACATTGGGAAGAACTCCGACAAAGTTTTTGCAGAGATGCGCGAAAACTGCCATCGTCAGAACGGCGTTGGGGGTGAAGTCGAGGAGGTGGAACCCATAGGTGTTCATGACGTCGCAGAAGAAATCGGAGAAGGGCGGGCAGAGCCCGCAATAGAAGAACAATGCGAAGAAGGCATACCCCTTTGGGGCAGTCTCACAGGCGGCGGCGGGGAGAACTCTTGTGCGCGGATGCGCGCGCGTCTCCGCCGACCAGAACAGAGAATAGTCTGCCTTCAGCTCCATCGCGCCGAGCCTGGGGGGGAAAACAGCCCGCGTCTTCCGCAGCGCCGCGAGACGATGCGCCTCGGTCGTCTTCACGGTCTTTCCCCTGTCGGCTTTCGGAGCCATGGCGGAAGCAGTGGAAGGGGTCGACGGTGTTGGTGGTGTTGGCGGCGGCGGAGGGCGGAGCGCTGCTCTCTCTCTCTGCTTTGGGGAGGTGAGAGGGCGGCAGAGATTTCCGAGATTGGGAACGGCAACGGGCGAATGGGCCAACTGCCCCCGCTTCCCCTGCTCTTAAAGAGGGAAGGGGGCGGACGTTCCGCATTTCGAGAGAAGGAACCCCCACGACCTCCCCCACGACGCCGCATTCAACACGTGCCATTCGGGGGGAGGGCGCGGGGGAAGCGGAGGAAGGTGCGGCGCGACCTAGGCCGCGCGTGCCCGTGCACTATTTTGGGCCTGGCCCAACAGCGCTCGGCACCGTGTCTGGCCCAGGCCCGGGGGCTCCTGTCGGTGTACTAGAGTAGGGGTACCCTTGTACCCCGAACTTGTGCACGGGCAGTCGCAGCGTCCCACGGCAAGGCCTGACAGGCCACCGCCAAGACTCCCCGTGGTCCCCCTGAAGACCATTCAAGAACAAAGTACTCAAGACAAGACCCCGGCAAGAGGAGCTTGCCGGGAAGAAGGCAAGACCCCGGCAAGAGGAGCTTGCCGGGAAGGCCATCAGAAGCGTCCCAAGGCCCCGGCAAGAGGCGCTTGCCGGGAAGGCCGTCCGAGGCATTCCAAGGAACTTGCCGCGACGCGCTACGCGCCCCGGCAAGGCCCGGTGAGCGACAAGCTCCCGGAAGCGACAAGTCGACGACCGCGGCAAGGCGCTTGCCGCGGCAAGCCCCCACTCCACGCTCGCGCTCCAGCACATCCACCCACGTGTCGCTCCCGGGCCCCTCCCGAGCGCACGTGGCAGGAGGCTGTGCAGCTAGGGGCGTGCGGTGGCACGCAGGCGCTGACAAGACAACCACCGTGGCAAGACGGTGGTGTCCCTAGCGGTCCCTTTCGGTGCTGTCTAGGCGACACAGACGGGCATTTAATGCCCTTGTCCCCTGCCGTCAGGGTTAGGTATGATAACACTGTAGCAGCTAGCTGTGCCTACTACAGCACCTAGCTGTGCCTACCCACGGCACCCTTTCCATTTTTGCCCTTGGCCCCCGTTGCTCTATGTCGGTAACCCCTTGAGTATAAAAGGAGGCCCGTGTGCAACGTAGAGGGGGTCGGCCACCTCGAGAGCCCTCGCGAGGTTTAGCATTTCCACACTCACGCTCGCCCTCGCTCCCGAGCGAGAGATCAATACCAATCCACAAAGCAGGAGTAGGGTTTTACCCATCCTTGCGGCCCGAACCTGGGTAAATCGCTCGTGTGTTTCACCTCGATTTACCCCTCGCACGACCAACCGCCCGCTTGCTTCACCTCGATCTGCTCTTTGCGCAACCTCTGTCCCCCGCCGAACCAAAAGGGACCCGGTTCGCCGGTCCCATAGGTGCCCGTGGATCAGAAACCCCGGCAATAGGTTAGTCCCAAAAATAATATAAAAGTGGATAATAAAGCCCAATAATGTCCAAAACAGTAGATAATATAGCTTGGAGCAATCAAAAATTATAGATACGTTGGAGACGTATCACCAACAAAATCATATAGGCTGGCTATGCTCTATCTTCACCACACAAAATATTTAAATCATGCACAACCCCGATGAAAAGCCAAGAAATTGTTTCATACTTTTGATGTTCTCAAACTTTTTCAATCTTCACACAATACATGAGCGTGAGCCATGGATATAACACTATATGTGGAATAGAAGGGTGGTTGTGGAGAAGACAAAAAAGGAGAAGATAGTCTCACATCAACTAGGCGTATCAACGGGCTATGGAGATGCCCATTAATAGATATCAATGTGAGTGAGTAGGGATTGCCATGCAACGGATGCACTAGAGCTATAAGTATATGAAAGCTCAACAAAAGAAACTAGTGGGTGTGCATCCAACTCGCTTGCTCACGAAGACCTAGGGCGTGTTGAGGAAGCCCATCGTTGGAATATACAAGCCAAGTTCTATAATGAAAGATTCCCACTAGTATATGAAAGTGACAACATAGGAGACTCTCTATCATGAAGATCATGGTGCTACTTTGAAGCACAAGTGTGGTAAAAGGATGGTAGCATTGCCCCTTCTCTCTTTTTCTCTCACTTTTTTATTTTTATTTTTTTATTTGGGCCTTTTCTATTTTTTATGGCCTCTTTTTTTTTGTCCGGAGTCTCATCCCGACTTGTGGGGGAATCATAGTCTCCATCATCCTTTCCTCACATGGGACAATGCTCTAATAATGATGACCATCACACTTTTATTTACTTACAACTCAAGAATTACAACTCGATACTTAGAACAAGATATGAATCTATATGAATGCCTCCGGCGGTGTACTGGGATGTGTGATGACTCATGAGTGACATGTATGAAGGAATTATGAATGGTGGCTTTGCCACAAATACGATGCCAACTACATGATCATGCAAAGCAATATGACAATGATGAAGCATGTCATAATAAATGGAACGGTGGAAAGTTGCATGGCAATATATCTCGGAATGGCTATGGAAATGCCATAATAGGTAGGTATGGTGGCTGTTTTGAGGAAGGTATATGGTGGGTGTATGATACCGGCGAAAGGTGCGCGGTATTAGAGAGGCTAGCAATGGTGGAAGGGTGAGAGTACGTATAATCCATTGACTCAACTTTAGTCATAAAGAACTCACATACCTATTGCAAAAATCTATTAGTTATCGAAATGAAGTACTACGCGCATGCTCCTAGGGGGATAGATTGGTAGGAAAAGACCATGGCTCGTCCCCGACCGCCACTCATAAGGAAGACAATCAATAAATAAATCATGCTCCGACTTCATCACATAACGGTTCACCATACGTGCATGCTACGGGAATCACAAACTCTAACACAAGTATTTCTCAAATTCACAGCTACTCAACTAGCATAACTCTAATATCACCATCTTCATATCTCCAAAAAATTATCAAGTATCAAACTTCTCATAGTATTCAATGCACTTTATATGGAAGTTTTTATTATATCCCTCTTGGATGCCCATCATATTAGGACTAAATTCATAACCAAAGCAAATTACCATGCTGTTTAGGACTCTCAAAATAATATAAGTGAAGCACGAGAGTTCAACTATTTCTTCAAAATAAAACCACCGCCGTGCTCTAAAAGGATATAAGTGAAACACTAGAGGAAATGACAAACTACTCCGAAAGATATAAGTGAAGATCAATGAGTAGTCGAATAATTATGCAACTATGTGAAGACTCTCTAACATTTAAGAATTTCAGATCTTGGTATTTTATTCAAACAGCAAGCAAAACAAAAGAAAATAAAATGACACTCCAAGCAAAACACATATCATGTGGTGAATAAAAATATAGCTCCAAGTAAAGTTACCGATGAACGAAGACGAAAGAGGGGATGCCTTCTGGGGCATCCCCAAGCTTAGGCTCTTGGTTGTCGTTGAATATTACCTTGGGGTTCCTTGGGCATCCCCAAGCTTAGGCTCTTGCCACACCTTATTCCATAGTCCATCGAATCTTTACCCAAAACTTGAAAACTTCACAACACAAAACTTAACAGAAAACTCGTAAGCTCCGTTAGTATAAGAAAATAAATCACCACTTTTGGTACTTTGTGAACTCATTCTTTATTTTTATTGGTGCAATATCTACTGTATTCCAACTTCTCTATGGTTCATACCCTCCGATACTACTCATAGATTCATCAAAATAAGCAAACAACACATAGAAAACAGAATCTTCAAAAATAGAACAGTCTGTAGTAATATGGATCAAACGTATACTTGTGGAACTCATAAAATTCTCAAATAAATTGGTGGACCTGAGGAATTTATCTATTAATTATCTTCAAAAATAATTAACTAAATATTACTCTCCAATAAAAATGGCAGCAATTTTCGTGAGCGCTAAAGTTTCTGTTTTTTATAGCAAGATCGCAAAGACTTTCCCCAAGTCTTCCCAAAGGTTCTACTTGGCACAAACACTAATTAAAAGCATAAAACCACATCTAAATAGAGGCTAGATGAATTATTTATTACTAAACAGGAGCAAAAAGTAAAGAACAAGAATAAGATTGTGTTGCCTCCCAACAAGCGCTATCGTTTAACGCCCCTAGCTAGGCATGATGATTTCAATGATGCTCACATAAAAGATAAGAATTGAAACATAAAGAGAGCATCATGAAGAATATGACTAACACATGTAAGTCTAACCCACTTCCTATGCATAGGGATTTTTTGAGCAAACAACTTATGGGAACAATAATCAACTAGCATAGGAAGGCAAAACAAGCATAACTTTAAAACTTTAAGCACATAGAGGGGAAACTTGATATTATTGCAATTCCTACAAGCATATATTCCTCCCTCATAATAATTTTCAGTAGCATCATGAATGAATTCAACAATATAACTATCACATAAAGCACTATTTTCATGATGCACAAGCATAGAATTTTTATTACTCTCCACATAAGCAAACTTCTTCTCATGAATAGTAGTGGGGGCAAACTAAACAAAATAATTATCATGTGAGGCATAATCCAATTGAAAATTAAAATCATGATGACAAGTTTCATGGATATCATAATTCTTTATAGCATACAAGTCATCACAATAATCATCATAGATAGCAACTTTGTTCTCATAATCAATTGGAACCTCTTTCGAAACAGTGGATTCATCAGCAAATAAAGTCATGACCTCTCCAAATCCACTTTCATCAATATAATCATCATAAATAGGAGGCATGCTTTCATCATAATAAATTTGCTCATCAAAACATGGGGGACAAAAAATATCATCTTCATCAAACATAGCTTCCCCAAGCTTGTGGCTTTGCATATCATTTGCATCATAGATATTCAAGGAATTCATACTAACAACATTGCAATCATGCTCATCATTCAAAGATTTAGTGCCAAACATTCTAATGCATTCTTCCTCTAGCACTTGAGCACAATTATCGGAATCCTTATTTTCATGATAGATATTAAAAAGATGAAGCATATGAGGTACCCTTAGTTCAATATTTTTGTAATTTTCTTTTATAAACTAAACTAGTGATAAAATAAGAAACTAAAAGATTCGTTTGCAAGATCTAAAGATATACCTTCAAGCGCTAACCTCCCCGGCAACGGCGCCAGAAAAGAGCTTGATGTCTACTACACAACCTTCTTCTTGTAGACATTGTTGGGCCTCCAATTGCAGAGGTTTGTAGGACAGTAGCAAATTTCCCTCAAGTGGATGACCTAAGGTTTATCAATCCGTGGGAGGCATAGGATGAAGATGGTATCCCTCAAACAACCCTGCAACCAAATAACAAAGAGTCTCTTGTGTCCCCAACACACCAAATACAATGGTAAATTGTATAGGTGCACTAGTTCGGTGAAGAGATGGTGATACAAGTGCAATATGGATGATAGATATGGGTATTTGTAATCTAAAAATATAAAAACAGCAAGGTAACTAATAATAAAAGTGAGCACAAATGGTATTGCAATGCTAGGAAATAAGGCCTAGGGTTCATACTTTCACTAGTGCAAGTTCTCTCAACAATAATAACATAATTGGATCATATAACTATTCTTCAACATGCAACAAAGAGTCACTCCAAAGTCACTAATAGCGGAGAACAAACGAAGAGATTATGGTAGGGTAAGAAACCACCTCAAAGTTATCCTTTCTGATCGATCTATTCAAGAGTCCATAGTAAAATAACATGAAGCTATTCTTTCCGTTCAATCTATCATAGAGTTCGTACTAGAATAACACCTTAAGACACAAATCAACCAAAACCCTAATGTCACCTAGATACTCCAATGTCACCTCAAGTATCCGTGGGTATGATTATACGATATGCATCACACAATCTCAGATTCATCTATTCAAACCAACACAAAGTGCTTCAAAGAGTGCCCCAAAGTTTCTACCGGAGAGTCAAGATGAAAACGTGTGCCAACCCCTGTGCATAGGTTCATGGGCGGAACCCACAAGTTGATCACCAAAACATACATCAAGTGGATCAATAGAATACCCCATTGTCACCACGGGTATCCCACACAAGACATACATCAAGTGTTCTCAAATCCTTAAAGACTCAATCCGATAAGATAACTTCAAAGGGAAAACTCAATCCATTACAAGAGAGTAGAGGAGGAGAAACATCATAAGATCCAACTATAATAGCAAAGCTCACGATACATCAAGATAGTATCACCTCAAGAACACGAGAGAGAGAGAGAGATCAAACACATAGCTACTGGTACATACCCTCAGCCCCGAGGGAGTACTACTCCCTCCTCGTCATGGAGAGCACCGGGATAATCAAGATGGACACCGGAGAGGGATTCCCCCCTCCGGCAGGGTGCCGGAACGGGTCTAGATTGGTTTTCGGTGGCTACGGAGGCTTCTGGCAGCGGAACACCCGATCTATTCTGCTCCCCAAAGTTTTTAGGGTATATGGGTATATATGGGAGGAAGAAGTATGTCGGTGGATCTCCGGGCTGTCCACGAGGCAGGGGGTGGGCGCGCCCCACCCCTGTGGGCAGCCTGGGACTCTCCTGGTCCATCTCCAATACTCTGTGGGCTTCTTCTGGTCCAAAAATAAGTTCCGCGAAGTTTCAGGTCAATTGGAGTCCGTTTGATTTTCCTTTTCTGCGATACTCTAAAACAAGGAAAAAAACAGAAACTGGCACTGGGCTTTGGGTTAATAGGTTAGTCCCAAAAATAATATAAAAGTGTTTAATAAAACCCATAAACATCCAAAACATATAATATAATAGCATGGAACAATAAAAAATTATAGATATGTTGGAGACGTATCAATCACCAACTCTTCCCCCCTCTATGCAGCAGTGTAACCTCTCTATTACCATCTGTAATCTCTACTTAAACATGGTGCTCAATGCTATATATTATTTCCCAATGATGTATGGCTATCCTATGATGTTTGAGTAGATCCGTTTTGTCCTATGGGTTATTTGATGATCGTGATTGGTTTTGAGTTGCATGTTTTATTATTGGTGCTGTCCTATGGTGCTCTCCGTGGTGCGCAAGCATGAGGGATTCTCGCTGTAGGGTTTGCAATATGTTCATCATTTGCTTATGGTGGGTGGCGTGAGTGACAGAAGCACAGACTCGAGTAAGTAGGTTGTTTGCATATGGGATAAAGAGGACTTGATGCTTTAATGTTATGGTTGGGTTTTACCTTAATGATCTTTAGTAGTTGCGGATGCTTGCTAGAGTTCCAATCATAAGTGAATATGATCCAAGTAGATAAAGTATGTTAGCTTATGCCTCTCCCTCATATAAAATTGCAATAATGATTACCGGTCTAGTTATCGATTGCCTAGGGACAAATAACTTTCTCGTAACAAAAAGCTCTTTACTAAAACTAACTTAGTTGTGTCTTTATCTAAACAGCCCCTACTTTTTATTTACTTGCTCTTTATTATCTTGCAAACCTATCCAACAACACCTACAAAATACTTCTAGTTTCATACTTGTTCTAGGTAAAGCGAACGTTAAGCGTGCGTAGAGTTGTATCGGTGGTCGATAGAATTTGAGGGAATATTTGTTCTACCTTTAGCTCCTCGTTGGGTTCGACACTCTTACTTATCGAAATCTGTTGTGATCCCCTATACTTGTGGGTTATCAAGACCTTTTTCTGGCGCCGTTGCCAGGGAGCAATAGCGTGGGGTGAATATTCTCGTGTGTGCTTGTTTGCTTTATCACTAAGTAGTTTTTATTTGCTGTTCTTAGTTGTTCTTTATCTTTAGTTATGGATATGGAACACGAAATACCAAAAAAATTAGGTGTACTTGCTGCTCATGGAGATGGGGAACCTCCTAAAACCCTCGATGCTCGTTATGTGACAGATATTATGTACTACTTTGATAATCCAGAGAAAACCCCATTCAATTTGTTAATGGGAGACACATTGGATCAACGTGAATACTTTAGGGATTATCGCTTAACTCAAAAAGGGAAACTATTATGGGATCAAATTTATATGTTGAAATGGTATGCTAGGCAACTATGCTTGAGATATGATTATACTTGTTGCTCTAGGATGAAGGCTACACACCTTCCCTTTTTATGCAAATTTAATGATAATGAAACTTTGGCTTCTTATGCTAACGGTATATATGACTACTATGATGTGGAACAAATAGAAGAATTTGTGGCTTTTATGGGTGCTTATGAAATTGAATCTATGTTCAAAGAATATGAAAATCTTTATGATGCTGTCTACAGACCTGAAAATTTAGCTATCCTTAAATATTGTTATGAGAATTATGAATACAATTCCGATATTGATGCGTTTATTGAGAAAGTCTCCGCTGTCCCAAAAGAGACTAATACTTTGCAGGAGTCTATGGAAGAAGAAATTGATGAAACTGTGAGCTCATTGGATGAAAAAGATGATGAGGAGAGCGAAGAACAAAAGGAGGAAGAGCGGATTGATCACCCTTTCCCACCTTCTAATGAGAGTAACTCTTCAACTCATACATTGTTTAATTTCCCTTCATGCTTACCGAAGGATGAATGCTATGATAATTGCTATGATCCCGTTGATTCTTTTGAAATATCCCTCTTTGATGATGCTTGCTATGCTTGTGGCCAAGATGCCAATATGAATTATGCTTATGGAGATGAACTTTCTATAGTTACTTATGTTAAACATGAAATTGTTGCTATTGCACCAACACATGATAGTCCTATTATCTTTTTGAATTCTCCAAACTACACGATATCGGAGAAGTTTGTGCTTATTAAGGATTATATTGATGGGTTGCCTTTTAGTACTACACATGATGATTTTGATGAGTATAATATGAATGTGCTTGCTGCTCCTACTTGCAATTATTATGAGAGAGTAACTATATCTCCACCTCTCTATGTTTCCCACACGATAAAATTGCAAGAAACTGTTTATACTATGCATTGGCATTTACTATGTGTGCATGAATTGTTCTTTTATGGCATGCCGATGCATAGGAAGAGAGTTAGATTCCGTCATTACATGATATACATTGCTTTGTGCTCACTACTAAATTACAAATCATTGCTAATTAAAATTGGCTTTGATATACCTTGGGATCCGGGTGGATTCACTACTTGAGCACTATATGCCCAGCTTAATGGCTTTAAAGAAAGCGCTGCCAGGGAGACAAACCGGAAGTTTTAGAGAGTCATTTATTTCTATTGAGTGCTTTCATATAGTTTAAAAACAACAAAAATAAAGAGGGGAACCCAAAACTTTTTCAAAAAGGAAAGTGAAAATGAGAGAGACAAGCATTGTTGAAGTGGGAGCTAGCCTTGAACTTTGTTCATGCTCACGGAAACTTTGTGAATCTTGATTATAGAAACTTTGCAACAAAAATAATTATCCCCTTGGACAATTCCATTGTATTATAAAAATAATGTGCCAAGGTTTGCCTTTAGGATGTTTACAATGCTTGTTGGGTTTGTATGGTGCAGGACAAAAACTTTTGTTGTAGTGCGCAATTTTTTATTTTTTTACTAGAATGTCAAATGGTTCTGATTCTTTTTGCACTGTCTTTCTATACAAATTTTTTATTTTTCCTAATTTTGGCAGAATTTTTCAAGTATCATAAGTATGGTGAATGTTCTGATTATTACAGACTGTTCTGTTTTAGACAGATTCTGTTTTTGATGCATAGTTTGCTTGTTTTGATGAAACAATCAATTCCTATCAGTGGATTAAGCCATGGAAAAGCTATATTACAGTAGACAAAATGCAAAAAACAAAATATGAATTGGTTTGCAACAGTGCTTAGAGTAGTGATTTGCTTTATTATACTAACGGATCTTACCGAGTTTTCTGTTGAAGTTTTGTGTGGATGAAGTGTTCGATGATCGAGAAGGTCTTGATGTGAGAAGAAGGAAGAGAGGCAAGAGCTCAAGCTTGGGGATGCCCGAGGCACCCAAAGTAAATATTCAAGGAGACTCAAGCGTC